>NC_141535.1:109392500-109545000 GCF_021556685.1 Rattus norvegicus | reverse complement strand
AAGAACATATCCTGCCACTTCTCTAGAACAGTACAATTCCTAACTGCATTCTGGATACTTATCCTCACACCCACAGATATCGTTATTCAAGAAGTTTCTTTACACAATAGACTATAGAGCATTACAGAAAAGCCCTTAGTAGTCAAATTATACAAACAACTGACCACAATATCACTATGGCCAACTGATATGTTTACATCACAACCTTTACTGCTAATGCTTCAAGAGTAGTTTGGAAATATCGGAATAGCCAGAAGATGGAGAATTTTGCCGAATGACTGAATTCTAGATATGATATGGAAGCTGCTGTACACTTGAAATCTCAAATATAGATGCATATATCAGGCCTAGAAAATTGTCATACCATTTGACATGGAAATGTTAGTGTGGAAAGTGTAAAGGGACCCATAACTACATGAAGAATTACAGGCATTTAAATTTGTTAAGAGAGAGAAAAAAACTTGAGTTTTATGGAGTATTTGATCAGCCTTAAAATATCCTATGTACATATGTATTTGCACACACATATGTGTAATCCTCAATAAACTTAGCATGTATGTATTATTTCACATAGATATATGAATATATAATATATTGCTTCATATATATGAAATAATTAATCTGAAAGGGAGCAGGAGGTAAGGCATGGGAAGGGTTAGAGGAAGGAGAGGGAGTAGAGAAAATGATGCCATTATATTTTATGTAGTCTATCTCTCATCAAGGAAACTATACTGTGCAACAGAGACCGATACAGCAAACCACAGCCAATCCAAATGCAGAGCTGTGGGGACTAGTATCCATGAATACATCTACCAAACACTCCTCTACCTAAGGCCCTGGAAACACTGTAGAAGAGGTGGTAGAAAAGTGTAAGACACAGAAGATCAAGAAGTTTGCTGCAGCAATGTATCTCCACTAAAGTCAGAAGCTACATGCATGAAGTAGATTAAAGTCTTAATCACCATTACCAAAGAGACCTAAGTACATACTTGCAGTCAGTGCTTCTGGACGGTGCCTTGAATCTGACAGCATAAGCACACTTCCTCAGGGTAATTGTTTTTTTTTCTCCAAAGAGAGTTTCATGATTGCATTTATTTTTTTTTTTTTTTGGTTCTTTTTTTCGGAGCTGGGGACCGAACCCAGGGCCTTGTGCTTCCTAGGCAAGCGCTCAACCACTGAGCTAAATCCCCAACCCGATTGCATTTATTCAATGACCAGTCTTTCTATTTTTTTTCTCTTAATGTGTTCATAAGCATCTACACTCCATTATTCCTTATGGCCACACGTACATTTTCTTGGATATTTCTAGTAATAGTTCCACATGCCCCTGCCACCCTTAATCACTTTGGAATTGTAATACAGTGATTAGAAATCCTCATCCCCTTAGTTGCCTTTGCTAAATGATGTGAAAATCCCTCTCCTGCTGAGGTTAATCCACCCGTAAAATCCAAATGGCCCACCAAAACCTACATCTGTGGTAATTTGGCTTTCTTTGTCCTTGCTACTTTTTCTGAGCATCTAATAAGATGTTTAATTTGTTCTCATCTTTAAATTTCTAAAAATTATTTATTTGTCAGATATATTATTCTAGAGATAAAAACAGGTTGATGGATTACTTATTGCCTATTGGAACTCTTAAATGTCACTCTGACACCTCACCCACTCCTAATTAACATCTTAACATATGACAGGGTCATGTACCCTTAGCTTGGATATTCATTAAGTGCTCAATTATGGATCCAAGGTATTCTGATGGACAAAGATACATTAATGTTCTCACTGAGAAAAGTGCCAATGAGCCTAACCAAGGAGTCAGCAAAATCAATGAAAATTAGTTTTGCTGGATCTGGGAGGGAATTTACACCACAAGGCTCTCAACCTTCTAAACCATTCATACATATTAAAAAACAAAATTGGGTTTTGCGCCTTTTCTTCAGTGACTTGTGAATACCAAGGTAGAAAACAGAGAAAGAACCCTATATT
The DNA here is from genome assembly GCF_021556685.1 of Rattus norvegicus. Classification (NCBI taxonomy): domain Eukaryota; kingdom Metazoa; phylum Chordata; class Mammalia; order Rodentia; family Muridae; genus Rattus; species Rattus norvegicus. The sequence goes on along the minus strand of NC_141535.1, from coordinate 109,543,017 downwards.
TGCTGTATTTGTTACTCTTCATTGCTGTGACCAAAATTCTTTGTAGAATCAACCCGATGGGTAAATATAGGATGTTCTTGTCTTTAAGCTTCAGAATGATGAACTCTTGAGTGTTGGATCCATGCCTTTGGGCAGAACATCATGGTTCAATAATGTAACTGAGGCTGCTTCTCCTTCCTTCTTGCATCATAAGCCACAGGTGGAAGCCGAGGAATCTGGGGGGAAAGTGAGGGAAAAATACAGCACCAAGTATGTGTACCCCGTGATGTATAGTCTCCAACAAGGTTCCATCTTTTACTGCCTCCCAATAGCCATTATATTATGAATCCACCAAGGGATTAATTAATTATTTGACAGATCACAGAGCACATGATTTAATTCAGGATACAACTAGAAGTGTGGTTTAATCCCACAGTCAATTGAATATATCTCTTAAAATTAGTCATGACAGCCCTGAGGCTGACTTTGCTGCTAGATTTGGTCACTGATAGAAAACTTGATCTTTCTTTGGGAAGCTCTTCCTTTCCCACTTAATGTATTAAAAGACCATTCACACACACACACACACACACACACACACACACACACACACACACACACACACTCTCTCTCTCTCTCTTACACACACACACACACACACACACACACACGCTTCAGAAAACAAAATCATTTTTTTTTCAGTACACACTCTCGGTGAGTAGATGATGAATCTCATTTTACAATGTGGGGTACACTGTCACCGGAAAATAGATCATAACCTAGGTCTTCCATAATTCTGTCAGGAAAAATAATGTTTTGCCTCTAGTCTTCCCCATGGGCTGAAATATTTGTGAGGCTGATATTTATTAAATTTTGTCTTACATAAGAAAACTTATGTGACAATGGCAGCAAATGGCATGGGGGAGGAATGAGACCATTTGTTAGGCCCAACAGGCTGGGTGTATCTGTGGTAAGCCACGCTAACCATTTCAATACCTTACGCCAGTCGATTCCCTTAGATGGTATAGCTCCTTTGGGCTAGATTATTTTAACTTGCAACTGAAAAAAATTATGCCTTTTTTAAAAAAAAGGCCTCTCTCACAGACATTAAATTAATTAGAAACTCAACTTTTTGAATTGAGTAAAAGTGGCATTATAAAGCTAATTTACTGAGTTAATAATTTTTTAGTGGAATACAATCACATTCCCAAAGTATACTTTTGGTGGTCATTTTAATGTTACAGTGATTTACATAGTTCAATTTTTCTTTTAGTTTTCTTTTTTAGAAAGGTATTCCAATGATATAATCTCATTAACTTTTACAATGTTCTTTTGAAGGACCCAAGGGACTGGTCTGCTTATCTAATAATACAATATTCCTGCTCTCTCCTTCAGTTCATGACGCATTACAGTGAAGTTCGAATAACAAGCACCTCATGACCTATGTAAGCACCTATCTAAAGAAGCAGTTCCTCCCTAACAGTGTGGTAAGATATTATTACAAACATCGGACTACTGTTTCCTCCGTGTTTACTAGAGAAATAAGAACCCAATAAAAACCGCTGATGACAAAGAACTGTAGATAACCAAGGAGAGCTGGGAGTGGCAGAGGTGCCCTTCCCCAAGGAAGAACGTACCAACTGTTGTCTAGTACCAAAGAGTCAGCCATGGAAAGATGTCTACAGGTAGAACTCTATGGATTGAATTTTAATTAGGAATTTATAGGTATGTGGTTATATGCATGCATGCACTAAAAAATATTTAAAAAGGAAAAAAAGGCCCTGAGTATGAAGAAAAGTGGAAAGGAATTGAGAAAATGAAAGAAAAAAATATTGTAATCAAATTGTCATTTTAAAAATAAGAAACTTAAAAACATCTGTGATGATGTAAATGGATGAATGTAAAATAAACATAGTATCTGATATGCACTAAGCACAATACTGTCTGATATGTGATAAATATCTATTTACAACATAGTACAAATATTTTAAATATTTTTATTTTCTTTTCTGTGCTTGGCCTGTATATACTTTTGTACCACATTCATATAGACCTAACATGGCCAGAAGAGAATAAGAGATCCCCTGAAAGTAGAGATATAAATGGTTATGAGCCACCTTTGAATACTAGAAATGGACTCCGGGTCCCCAGGAATAGAGGCCAATGCAATGGAAGCTCTGTCCATGCCTTATAATATGTGTAATGTAAACAGCTTACCAATATAATTCCTAAATATGTTTTACATTATTTCTAGTTTTAAGTTCTGGTTAAATATATCTTTAAATTACATAAAATTAAAAATTTAAACATAGCAATAAAATTCAATAATATTTATTTATAACATAAATTTCTAACAAAATATTTCTCTATCATATTTTTATTTATATTGCCTAGAAAAGATGGTAAAGTAGATAAGAAGCCAATATTTTTCTCATTAAGATCCAATTTTAATATTTAAATCTAATTTTTTCCTAAAATATTTTACACACTTTTAGCAATTAAATTTCCTTCTGAAGATTTAGTGCCTCCTCACAGAAGCATCCCTCTGAGATATAAAATCAAAAATGCTTCAGAATCTATTGATGAAGGTAGGTTTCTTATGGCCCTCATATGGAATTTTCTGAATGTTTATGTTTGCCTTTTGTATTTTCTACCTTTTGAAATTCCTTAGATTTTATATATCTTGTAATAGTTTCCCTTTGGTTTAATATGTTTTACTTCCTATCCATATACCTCTATTTTCAGAATGTTTGCAAGCTATGTAATAAACAGCCTTAAAACAATTCCTTGATCCTGCAGAAACACTCCTAAAGATAACCTAGGGACAAGTATGTGTGCATGTGCATGTGTGTGTGTGTGTGTGTGTGTGTGTGTGTGTGTGTGTGTGTGTGTGTGAGTGTGCATGTGCCATGCTTCTCACATAAAAGAAATGTGCCCTACAGTCACATAGGCTCAAAGCAGAGTTCTCCATGCTAGTGACTTAGAGGCCTGGAGGGTTTAGCCAATAAACTTTTCTTCGCAGACATTACTCCCTGCAAAAGATATTTAATCTCAGGCCCACTCTGAGACGGTTTTATGCATCCATTTTATGCCATGACAATAAACTGTTTATAACCATAGACTGTCCCTTTTCATCAAGATCCATAGTGGAGATCCATGAAGAAAGCCTTCACCTACAGAACTCCAATAGAAGGCCTCTCTGCAATCCCATCCACAACTGCCACCAAGCCTGCCTTAGCCAAGCCAAGGACAATTATACATGATGGGAAAAGCCAGAACTGTGATACCACCTCCTCCCTGCCTACTGCTGCACCCAACCACTTCTGCACAGGGCTAAAAGCTGTCCCTAGCCCTCAGCCCTTGACTCTGTTCTCTGTTCTTCCATGGATCCCAGTGATGCCCGGATGCCCAAGAGTCTGAGAACCCCATGACCCTGGCCTCATCACAGGCCTTGAAACTGCTGAACCAGCTCTGGCTTTCTCACATCTCAGACTAAGCTTTCCCACCCCCCAGAACAGTGCCTAGGCACTTCCCTACAACCCAGAACCCACCCCAGTGGCCAGCATGGGATAAGCTTAGTCAAACTCCCTGCATTCCTCCTCCCCAAGCAGACATGCCCTGTGTTGGGGCAGATGCAAGTCCACAACCCTACACACATGCATGAATGTGCGTGTTATATTATCTACTTCTCCTCTTTTTGTTGTGACAAAATACAAGACAAAAGAAACTTAAAGAAATGGTTTGTTTCCCTTCCCAGTTTGAAGAATGCATCCCACCATGGCAGAAAATTCATGGTAGAAGGAGTATCAAACAGCTGCTCATGTTGTGCCCATAGTCAGGAAGCAGAGAGTTTAATGATAACGCTCAGTTTGCTTTGCTTTTTACAGAATCTAAGACCCTAGCCCATGGGTGAGGTTCCACACACTAAGGGTGTGTCTTATTGCTTTAATTAACCTAATCTAGAAAACCCACGACAGATGCCCAGACATTTGTAGCCAAGGAGATTCTAGATCCTATCAAGTTGACGATCAGTGAAGCCATCACTCTATATGATGTTTCTATTATTAAACATGCTTAAATAGTTAAAGATACACCAGTCAAGGTAGCAGAAATGTGAAGATAACACCTATCTTAGTCAGGGGTTGTATTCCTGCAGGAAACACCATGACCAAGAAGCAAGTTGGGGAGGAAAGGGTTTATTCAGCTCATACTTTCACATTGCTATTCATCACCAAAGGTAGTTAGGACAGGAACTCACCACAGGGCAGGATCCTGGAGGCAGGAGTTGATGCAGTGGCCCATGGAGGCTTGTTTCCCCTGCCTTGCTCAACTTGCTTTTTACAGCAAGGACCACCAGCCCAGGGATGACACCACCACTGACTTGCTTCCCATGACTTGCTCAGCTCCCTGCCCCCTCTTATAGAATACAGTTTATTCAGGGCATGGGGAGAGAAGTTAAGAGGGTAGTAGAGACAGAGATAGGAGAGAGAGGAGGAAGGGAGGGAGGGAGGGAGGGAGAGAGAGAGAGAGAGAGAGAGAGAGAGAGAGAGAGAACCATCTGTGGTGGGGAGTAGAGGCTGGCATGTGGAGAGAGAGGGGGGAGGAGAATGAGAGAAGGGGAGAGGCTAGAGGACAGAGCAGGAACAAGAAGGCAAGAGAGCAAGAGCTCAGCTTGCTTTCTTATAGAACCTAGGACTACCAGCTGGGGGATATCACCACCCACAGTGAGATTTCCCATCTTTAATCACTAATTGAGAAAATGCCTTATGGCTGGATCTCATGGAGGTATTTCTTCAAGAGAGGCTCCTTTCTCTGTGATAATTCTGGCTTGTGTCAAGTTGACATACAAAACCAGCCAGTACAACACCAATGTCTACCAACAGTAGATCCGATGTTTAGACATGATTTAATAATATAGATAGGATATGGCCATAAAATGACCTAGTAAAACCTTTATATGCAAAACAACAGAATGAACTTGATAAACTGTAATTACATGCATTTAAGTTTATATTAACTAAAAGACGGTATAAAGGAATCTTTAGATGCCAAGTCCCAGTGTCATGCTCTTATGTGTGTAATTGTCTACACATATTTAAACTTCAGTAAACATTTTCTCACAGGTCAGGAGTGACATAATACACCTGTAATTTCTTGAGTATTAGAAAGACAGAATGATCATGGACTCAAATTAGCTCATCTGTATACAGTGAGAATTCTGTGAGATTGTGTCCCCTAATGTCAAAACTTATACGAGCAAAGTCTTAACCACATGACTGGACTGACCAATCTAAGCCGAAAAAAGACTGCACCAATCAAAATGTTCAAGTGTAGGAAAAGCCCATGAAGCTTCAACCCTGAACAAAGAACTATAGACAAAGGAGTAAAGGTGGGACCAGGAGAGGTGGCCTTCCCCAGGGAAGGGCATACCAACGTGTTGATTATATTATGACCAGTTCTGAAAACATACACACAAATAACATTATACAGATTGAGATATTTTTGTATTTCAGAATATAAGTGTATATTGTTCCATGTACTAATATACATATTTTAGACATATATCTGTATAATCATGATATTTATATATAAATATATTTATATATGTATACATATATCTAACAACAATGCCATATAAAGACGTCATACATTTGAAAGAGTTCAAGGAAGTGTATATGGAAAGTCTTAGGAGAAGATAAGGGAATAAATAAATAAGTGTCTATGGGAGAACTTACAGGGAGAAAAAGAAAGGAAGGAATTATGTCAATATAATATAAACTCCATAAATAACAAAAAGATAAATTTAATATGACATATATCTATTATATATAATTTTGAGACAAAAATTGTATTTCAGAAGGTATGCTGTACCTTATTTCAGTTATCCATTTATCAAGTCATTTATCCACTCATTGTTAGTTGTTTCTTTACACAACTCAGTACCAAGTAAAACACCAGCATATCATACATTTTAAATCCTACAGTCAAAATTCCTAGTTGTGTGTAATAGTCTCAATCCATTTTCACACTAATTGAATTCATGCACATAGAGATATATGTTTTTATCTTTGTTTGGTTACTTATTAACATAAAATACAGCTGATCAGGAATTAAGGTTTATAATGAAACCCATAAGAGAGATGTAGGCTTTGATTTTTCAAAACCTGTTTTTAATTAGAGTACTTAAATGCTTTAACCTCCCTTCTAGTCCACCACGCACCAGAGGTAATGGAAAGGAAAAGTTAATAGGGCAAAAGAAGATGTGGAACTGTAAAGAAATAGTTCCTTGGAGTCAATGCAATCTTTATTGTCAGGATATTATCAGTTTAAGTTCACACAAATCATCAGTAGCTCGATCAACTCACAAACACCATTCATGAATCATCAAGGGCAGTTGGTTCTAGAACAAACTACAAGACTCTGCCAACAGACCTGAGTCTACAGAAAAGGCAAGAAGCTGCTGGAATATCACTGGGAGTTCTTTGGTACATTTCTCTTTATGAAGTCATGACAAATGATTATCAGCAAAGAACGGTAAGGCATACCAATACCACAGAGCATCATCCACTGTCTGATGGGTTATATTTATACCAGTTCCAAATATCATGTGTTCTCTCAAGTATCTGCTTTAGCAAAACATCACATGCCTTTTTTTCCAGGCTGCTTTGAGGGAAACACCACATGTCTCTTCTCAGCAAAACATCCTTCCATGTGTCTGCTTCAGCATAAACATCTTCGCCCAAGACAGCTTCCAGAAAAACATCACTTGACACAACTGAGTCTTCACAGAAACCAGAAATTTCCACTTCAGAGAGGAGTAGATGCAATTTCTAAAATAGAGGGACAATTTTTTTTAAGTGAGACTCTGAGGAAGAAAAGAGAAAGCAACTCAAAATGCAGAAAAGTGTGGGGGTGAGCAATTCAAAACTGGAAATGATCTACAATCATATGCTGTTCATTAGCAGATTAAACCCTAACTAAAAACATGACACCGCATGCACATCAAATACAAGCAATAAGCATTGCTACTAAACCCAGAATAGCAACACATCATTCTACTCTCACCGTCTTGCACACACAAACACACACATCCACATGAGTGATGATTTGGACGGAGTCTTAGGCAGACCCTCTACTAATACTTAGTGGTTGTTTGGTGTATTATACTCAAATGAAGAGATGGTGGGCAAATTTTCATCTCTTTAGTTTATGGTGAATATTTTTGTTTTCTTTCATCTAAGGAATAACTATACTGGAAGAGAAAAGATGAGTCATGTATAGCATGAACAATTCATACATAGAGTATATGTTAGCTGAAAATGAAGATATTCTTTTCTGGAATCTGCACTAATTTAGAAACTGTAGTTTTAATACATTGGACTTTATGGTGAAAAGGCTTCCCGAGGAACCAGATGTTTGGATGGAGTTAACACATGTTTAGGTCCCTTGTGGGTGGGATTCTTTGGGGTGTTGGAAAAGCCAAAGCATTTCAAGACAAATTTAAGTTATGGAAGGCATAGGATGAAAATATAGAGAGAGTAGGAAAGCCATAGGCTAGACTGTACTTTGAAATGGTTAATCCTAAATTGTTTCCCATTGGGTAAGGTTTGCATCCTCAGAAATGGTGCTGCCATATTATTTCTGCTATTCTCTTTTTATCAGCTAAGGACAACATGGTTGCATCATCATGAGCAAAGCAGCTGAAGCTATATGTGTCAAGCTGAAGTGCATGTTCATGGAAACCTCAATGTAAGTGCTCCAAATTGGCATTTTAGAATAAAACGGAGTAGCACTTCATTTCCCAATAACACACCTGGTTTACACAGTCTGCGTGTGTGTGTGTGTGTGTGTGTGTGTGTGTGTGTTTATGATGTAAATATATACATACATACATACATGGTATGTATACATGTGTATCATGTGTATATGATGCACATATTTGCATATATATGAATATATGTATATTACATCATATACATGTATATCATACATATGTATAAGCATGTGTATATACATATATATGATATATATATGAGAAATAGCTAGATTGACAAGTGATAGATGGAATAATTGATGTATGATTAAACATTGCTTTATCAATGTTACAAGAACTTATTTCAACAGAAAATTAATTCAAAATAAATGTTCTGTTTATTCACTCAAAAGTATTGCTGGCGACATACTGCATGATCTTTTCTACTCTTGGCATTCTGTTGGAACAGGAAATGAAAGAGATCAAGAGTATCTGTCAAAGAAACTCTATTCAAGTATAAGATTTTTATAGCATTAGACTATGCATAAGAATAAAGTTGACATGAAGACAGATAATTGTGGGGCAAATATGCTACTGTAAAGAGATGTAGTCATCAGAGTGATCTATGGTAAATGATCAGAGACTGTGATGAAAAGAGAAGGCATTTCAGTATGATATCTGTAGAAGAGTTTTCCAGTAAATCTAAACATTAAACATAGATGTAGCAGGGGAAACAGTTACGAGGCCCAAGACAAGGTCTGCCTCCATGACTATAGAGAATATACAGGAACCGAGGACAGAGAGCTCCCAAGGAATACCTTCGGAGAGGCCAACTGATTCCTGCAACAGTAAGTTCCTGGAGAATTTGGGTAAATAAAAATGGGATACTGACTGATGTTCTTGAAAATTACTGTGGCCATTTTGTGATATATCTACCTATAAATTAAAATTTATTTGAAATAAGGTATTATCAACAACACAGGTTCAATTTACCCATACCAAGTATAGAAGCTGCTTTGTATATTGAGGTCTTTATAATTGGTGACAAATGTAGATGTAGTAACACAGAATAATTAATAAAACATTACATATTGAATATAAACAAAGCAAAGAGAAACCAACAAAAGTAGATGGTACTCTCTTATATCTACCCATAAGTCTGAAAGGGAAATAATGAAGGGTAAATATAAGAACCCATAATGACAGCTATTGCTTTAAATTTACCAGGTATATCCTATTGGGAGAACTTAGGCAAAGCTAACCTATAACTGTGGAAGATTCACTACCCCAGCATAAAAGATGCAATTAACTATCTCTACCTAAGTTATCAATGATTCTTCATCTTCTGGACTCTACTGCTGACAGCAGAAGTCAGGAGTCAAGAAAGTCCATCAAAATTGCTCATACACATTACCCACTTGAAAGAAGAACTAGAGAAGAAGGTTGAGTGAATTAGTAAGTCCACTCAGCAATCAATTTACATATGCATAAGCATTCCCTCTTTTAAAGTATTATACTAATTATCCCCATGAACCTCCTAAACTTCTTAGAGAAGAGTAATGAATTATTCATTATTGTCACTTATGGATTTTATTCCTTTATCCTTATTTCTATTCTCACCACTGCCTAGAAAGTGACATTTAGTCCTGTGATAGCTTATCTGTATTGCCAACTTGATGGGATTTAGAATCACCATTGAAACAAATCTTTGAGCCTCTCTCTGCTCGAGTATTGACCACCTTACAGTATCTTCTTTCCATAATATACTCTCCTCTCACAAGACAGTAAACCTTAAGCACTTCCTCTTCTCTTGTTTTTTGAACTCAGCCTTGTTAGTTTCCTAATTCCACCATAACAAAACCATACAAAAGGACAGCTTACAACAAAAACCCAAGGTCAGTATGTCAGTAAAGTCATGCTGTCTGTGAGCACTCTAGATAGAGTTTTCTTTTCTTGTTCCTAACTTCTCATAGTTGTCATCATTCCTCAAATCTCTTCCTAAGCAGTGACTTGGTTGTGTGTATATTCCATTTTCCTTTTCCCACACAGATGACAGTAATAATGCATTTGAGGCCTGTGATGGTTAATATCAAATATTTGAAAAAATCTAGAATCACCTGGGAATTCAGGGGATGGGGCGTTGTGATTCTGGTTACGATAATGAGATAGGAAAGCCTGTTCATTAGAGACAGGCAGGTAGATCAATGGAATAGAACTGAGGACCCAGAAATTAACCCACACATCTATGGTCACTTGATCTTTGACAAAGAAGCTAAAACCATCCAGTGGGAAAAAGGTAGCCTTTTTAACACATGGTGCTGGTTCAACTGGAAGTCAGCATGTAGAAGAATGCAAATCTATACATTCTTATCACACTGTACAAAGCTTAAGTCCAAGTGGATCAAGGACCTGCACATCAAATCAGATACACTCAAACTAAGAAAAAGTGGGAAAGAGCTTCATGCATATGGGACCTGGGGGAAATTTCCTGAACAAAACAACAATGGTTTATGATCTAAGATCAAGAATGGACAAATGGGACCTCATAAAACTGAAAAGCTTCTGTAAGGCAAAGGACACCGTCATTAGGACAAAACAGCCATCAACAGTTTGGGAAAAGATCTTTACCAATCCTACATCTGACAGAGGGCTAATATCCAAAATATACAAAGAGAACAAGAAGTTAGACTCCAGAGAGTCAAATAACCCTACTTAAAAATGAGGTACAGAGCTAAACAAAGCATTCTCTCGGGGTTGGGGATTTAGCTCAGTGGTAGAGCTATTGCCTAGCAAGCGCAAGGCCCTGGGTTTGGTCCCCAGATCCGGAAAAAAAAAAAGCATTCTCAGCTGAGGATTATTGAATGGCTGAGAAGCACCTAAAGAAATGTTCAACATCCTTAGTCATCAGGGAAATGCAAATCAAAACAACCCTGAGCTTCCACCTCACAACAGTCAGAATGGCTAAGATCAAAACTCAGGCGACAGCAGATGCTGGCAAGGATGTGGAGAAAGAGGAACACTCCTCTATTGCAGCAAAAGGCTAGCCTCCAGTTATGATGAATGCATTAAAGCCCACAGTCACAGTGACATATCCACTCCAGTAAAGCAACAGCCCCTAATAGTGCCAGTCTATGATCCAAGTATGTGTAAACCATCACAGACAAGCTTTCAAACATATACAATAAGTCTCAACTGTAAGCTTAGCAGACACAGATTCCCCAAATTGCATTCACTTTGGGCACTAACTATATATTGAGAAGAGGCAATCACAAAACTCACTCAGGTTCAGTAACACACACACACACACACACACACACACACACACAGAGAGAGAGAGAGAGAGAGAGAGAGAGAGAGAGAGAGAGAGAGAGAGAGAGAGAGAGAGAGAGAGGGAGAGAGAGAGAGAGAGAGAGAGAGAGAGAGAGAGAGAGAGAGAGAGAGTGCTATATGGAATATACTCATTATTAAAAAGAGAATGATTACAAATTAAAACCAGCCAGAGAGACATACACTGGGCAGAGTTTTACAAAAGTTTCAAACATGATTTCTCATGGTCCTCTTCCCAGATCCAGGATTCATGGTTTTTCTGACATTGATGAGTGATAGATTGTGCACGGAATATACCCTTCTATAGGAACTCAAGCATTCCTTAGCATGCTGTCCTTTTAGATTTTAGCTCCTCAGAATAGGCATTTTTGATAAATGATTTATATTTGGCTGATTGCAAACTCAAGATTGACTGATACCACAGGAATAAAAGCCCAAAATAGGTAAAAAAATTCTTCTAATGAAGTCACTCCATATTCTGAACTTATCTGGTATGGCTATTACCCTTTGGATCTAGTGAACCAGTCTTTCCAAAAAACAAAAAGACAAAATCCCATCCTACTAAATTGGACATAGATTATCATCTAGATCAAGGATTACACCTGTTTTGCATAAAACCAAATTCTTTATTGAGCACCATGAAATATGATAAATCACGGTAGTTGTAAGACACAGGTATCAATGTGCCTCTCTCTTCCTTAAATGCTCTAATTGGCTTTCATTCTTTTCAGAATAACATACTATGAACCTCAAGACTGTTTCTGACTGCACTGGCTAGATCATAGCTTTCACTCTTTTTTGTACTGTCCAGTACTTTAAAACCACTGTCACCTCCCCTAATGATGCCCCCTGCCATCAGCAGCAGCCTGATTAGTAAAGTGAAAGATTTACACACACACACACACACACACACACCCTTCTACGGAAGAAAGTTTCAATTATTTCAATTATTTTTCCTGTTAGTAACTCAGGCAGATTAAAACAAAATCTGAGAGGCGTCTCTGGATTTATGGAGACATTTTCTCCCTGACAAAACTGTTATTTGAAGAAAGCAAAAGGACTGCACATGAGAGAAGAGGAATAATTCATGTTCACTAAGTAAATAACAGAGGTAGGACAAAGGCTCAATACCCCTTACCATGTAGAGATGATATATTCAGATCTTCATGTCTCATCTTGTGTAGTCCTTTTATTGTCTTAAAATTCTACATGTGCAGAAACTTCTCCCTAGCAAGTAAATGTATGCATATGTAGAGAGAAAAGGAGAGAGAGAGAGAGAGAGAGAGAGAGAGAGAGAGAGAGAGAGAGAGAGAGAGAATATATGAGCTAATACATTACCTTTTAGGAACCTAACATATAATTAATGCTTTCATATACTAAACCCTTTGCCTCTTCATTGAGTAAAAACTAAAGAGTTACTATCATCTATTATTCCTGATTCTTTAAATATCCTTCCCATGATGACAAATTCTGTGAAAAATTCGTGAGACATTTATCTTTACATCATTATCATCCATCACAGGATGCAACAAAATTGGAATAACATTATAGACTAGATGAGCAAATAAAGAGAGGCACAGGGGAAAACAGAGGAAAGAGGAGAGATGGAAGGATTTTTGAATTCCACTGAATTTAAGAGATGCTAATTATGAGTTAATGTTTATTCTAATAGAATATTTTTCTCTGATTCCTCGGTTCCTTTACCCTATACAGCAGCCTCAGCTCTGATGGCAAGAGTTTAGTTAGCTCATGGATCACATGCAACATAAGCTAAATGGCATCAAACTGCTCACGGGTTCATACCCAAACCAATTCCCTCTGCAGGAATGTACCATTTCTGCAGTCTTCTAGACTACTTTTAGAATCTCTCCAGGCTACCACAGCAACAATTTAGTAGACAAGAGGGAACTAGAGGCATATCACATGAACTGAACTGGAAAATGTCCTGGCCAATTAACAGCAAATGTCTCAGGCAATTAACAAACAGCCTGGGAACAAAGATTATCTACGCTGTACTACTCCATCCTGGAATGGTTATTGTCTTCTTGTGTCTTTGCTTTTATAGTTTCAACATTTCAAAGATGGATATCTAGTCTTTCAGTAGTTTGTACATTCCCTGAAGGATGCAAATCCATTCAAAGCATCTTTCTTCCTCATATAACATCTAGAACTTTTTCACTCAAAATAAGAATGTTTAAATATTTTTGGAAATAAATAAAAATTCTGCCGCAAATCTGAAGTTATACTTTAAGTCTCTTGCACCCAGATGGTCAAAGCAAGACACAGGTTTGTAGATATATGTTCTGAAGATTATAGTTTTATTTACGTTTATCAAAGTTAAAGAGTATCCAGACATAATGATAAATAATGCCAATCCTAGATCTCAAGGGCATGGAGTTAAAAGGTCCAGTATTTCAAGATTATTATCAGTTACATAGCAAGTTCAAGTCCAACTTAGAACTACATATTAAACAGTTTTAAACTAAATAAAATGTATTTATATTTGAAGGGGTATCTGGAGTTTCTTTAATTCAATTCTCCATTTCTATGACATAAAATCTATTAAAATGACTTGCTGAGCGTGTTAACTGGACATATTGAATAACTGAATACAGACATCAGCTCCTCAGACTCTCAGTTTTATAAACAAGAATTGCCTACTTCTATAGTGATCAAGACACCCATATTTTTTATTTGTTTTTTTCCTGTTTGTTTGTTTGATTGATTGGTTTTTGTCATGGTCTTTAAAAGGTCTTGAAGCACTTAACTATTTCACTGATTCTCCTTGACTCATGACACAGGGAATGTCTGTCAGCCTTCCTTTCTTCCTATCTTGTTTGAGAATGTAAGTGAACTGGCAAGGTCACCATCACTCCTAACTCCTTATCTATAAATGTATGTATCCTTCAGCTTTATGTACTCTTGATTAGCCAAAGAGAACGTGATGCCTCTTTTTTCCCACACAAGCTCACCACTGAGGCAGATTATCTAACTCTTATTAGTTTTCTCATGATTTGCTTCCCTGTTTCTCCTGATCTACCTATGTAATTTTTTGCCACTTACTAGAACAATCTACACATTTACACGTCTTCCATCTAAATATCTATATCAAGAGCCCATCAACAGTTTAATATATGAGGTCAAAATATTATCAGATAAAAAAATCAATTATTTCTAATATTAGATTTTTAATATTGTAAAATTGTAATTGATACAAAAGTCATGAATGTATACAGGGTGACAACATGTTTACTGGGTTAGTCTTGAGTGATTACAGAGGTCTCAAACCGTAGTTCTTCTAAGTTTCACATTCTTCAACACTGTATTATCTGCTCTTTACAAGTATTAAACTTGCTGCAGGAGGAGTATTTGAACCAATCAAAAATCCAAATATATTCAATTTCATGCATGAAGAGATTGAATTGATTTTTTTCCTTAAAAAAATTGTCATCAACATAATCACTTCTACTAAAACTCATTTGACTTTATACCCAATACCCCTGCAATCTGATTAATCATCAGCTGTTAAAAAATTACAATCCTTTATGATTCCTTGAAATTACATAATTTCCATGTTTTTTAAAATGGTCCTGAATATTTTCTTCTTAGATCACTCACTAACATAGAGCATGTCAGGCCACTCAACCTCCATGTGTATGCTCCCTTTCAGCATACAGAACAGGAATCACAGACATGGGTTAAGGTACTAAGGCTGTCTCCCTTTCCCATATCACTGGTGAGTGACGCAGAGGAAGTGGGGATTGGAATAGATTGTAGAGTTAGTGGAGGGACACTGAAAGGTTAGGGGAGGACCATGTGAGAGTGAACTACCTAACTGGACTTGTTTTGCTCAGAGTGGCCTTTGGTAGAACAGGGCATCTCAAGACAAGTCGGGGACTAGGACATGGTGATAAGATGGGCAGAAGACTGGGAATAAGCTAGGCAGATGAATTAGATCATTTATTTATATAAACAATAGAAAAAACACTTGGAATTTAGCTCCTGGCTGAAACTATGTCTCAGAAGCAGCCTCCGTAGGTTGTGTGTGTTTGTGTGTGTGTGTGTGTGTGTGTGTGTGTGTGTGTGTGTGTGTGCATGTGTGTGTATGTTTTCTTTATCACAGTGAGGTATATATTTTTGTGTTGGAAAAGATTAAGGAAGGAGTCATGTCTATTAAAGAGTTGAAACTAGAAAACTTTTGTCATTTAGGTGGGGTGTATGTGACAGCCAACACTTCAGAGACCTGGATTATGAAATTTTGGCTTTGTTTAACACTTCATAAATATTACAATGTAATTAAGCAATAAATTATGAATCAAAGTATCCGAAAATCATTATAGCTAATTCCCAAATTCAAACACAAAAACGGAAATGGTAGAAAGCAAGCACAGAAATTTTTGTCATATAACATTTGAAGAACAAAATATTTGGGAAAAAAGACCCCAGTGCAGGTTTTTGTGAAGTCATGGAGCTGCTACTTATCACTAGATTTTCATGAATGTCATTATTGTATGCTGTCCTTAATAAATTGCTGGGCAACTATAGTATTCAATATTTTAGACTTCATCTGAGACAAACATGTAATACCCCAGATGATTTAGCTTTTATCTTACCAAAACTTCAAGTATGTACTAACAGATAACCAGGTATATTTTTTGTAATGACAGTTTTTTTCTCCTAAACTCATTATGATTTTAAGGTGACATAACTTAACACCAAATGTCTTCAAGTGTTCTTGGAAATAAATGATACTCAAGCACATGGATGCTCTGCCTGTTTGTGGCAATGTACCAGGCTCACTTGCATTTATCCCCTTTCTTGCTAACATATGCAAAGAGAATGACTGCAACATGATATTAAATAAAGAAGTTTGTCATGGCACTGAGCCAAGTGTGAGCCTTGCTATTCTGGTTTTAAAGAAAAAAAAATCCTTTCCCTGTGAAAACTTAATTCTGAGTTGCAGAGATCTTGACTGTCCAAAATATTCCAGTAAATTCTACAGCTTATAAAATTTCTCAACATCTAAAGTGCTAATATTGATACACAAATACATAGCAAGTGAAAACGTGGCACTTGGGGAAATTAAATATAAATAATTCTTCTCCAAATAGTTTGGGCGAGAGTTATAGCACCTTTAGATACTAGCTTTTATATTGGAGATAAAATCAAGATGGCAAAGATTAATGCTGTCTACTTCAGTGGCCAACAATCCCAAAAGACACACATATAAATCTTAAGCAAATAGAAGTGCATTGCTTAATTTTTGCTTATCATACATCACACAATTGCCAGGAAGTTAACTGTTCTATCTTGCAAATCTATCACTTCTTAAACTTTTCTTGGAAAAGTTCTGTCTTCAATTATTGTACTAGACTTTTATGAACATTTGATGGTTCTCATCATTAGACCTCGAAAAGCTACATGATTAAGATGGACTGGAATTCTAAAAGAGGATTGTGATTTAAATTTTTCCAGTGCCTACTTTATGTACAAGGAGGAAACCATCCGCAGCCTATGGTTCATACAGCTACAATTGCATCACAATACAAATCATAAATCTATATAAAACTTCAAAATATCTTATTTTTATAAGTATATTGTATAGATCTTGAATGTGAGCTTTCTAAAAAGTACTGTGTCTCAACGCCAAAAGGTTTATCACACACAGTAGAAAATATTACCTCATTATCAATGGATTCTATCAAGAAAAAAAATAAATTTGAAATTTTCACTATATTTTTCCTAATAGTAAACAAGCAAATTACTATTTTTCCAAAACTATAAGCCAAATGCTGGGAGCATTGGAAGAAATATCAAGGCATCACCACTTTCAAAAGTAAGTCTTTAATGAATAATTTTTTCTGACAAATTTAAAGATCCTTCTATACTTTTGTATTTATTAAGAATCACTGTATCCAGTGCATTCATTATGTAATTAATAAATATTTTTATAGTGTAGAATTAAAGTATGAGATATGGAAATAAACAACATTCTTGCAAATCTTGGATTCTCACAAGTCACACAAACTTAAATAAGTATACATTACTATACAATATCATAATTACTAGCAATATCATAATGTATATCCACAGCAGAATCAAAAAGGAACAAATAATTAAATCAAAAGGAGGTAATGAGTAGTGGGTACAAGAGCTCCACAATGCATATGAGCACTTGAGTACATTTTAAGAGATGACAGTTACTTGCTATGCACATCTAGTAGCTGGAAAATGTACCCACACATTCTGATACCAGAAGATACCAATCAGATGTAGCTTATTGGAGGTGACTCCATTCTAAGGAATAAGAGCACCAGAAGCAATGTTACATGTCCCTTCAGGCTAACTGGGAAAGATGGTTCTCTGTTCTAGTTGGACACATATATTTTGGAATCCTTGGGAAGCTGAATAAGAAAGCTGAGTAAAATGACGTACCATGTTCAAGAGACCAGGTGAAAAGACCTCACAGGTAAGATGCCAAATGAGCGTTAGTGATCACAGATGAGAGTCATTTGTGTATTTCAAGGTAAACCACTAAATACATGGGTAAGCAAGGCTCTGTCATTGGATATTCTACATAGCTCACCCCAACCCCATCAATCCATGATATCCTGGCTAAGCTCCAAATACTCCTCAGACCAATACAAGCACTGGAACAACTGGACCAACCCCTCAGATGATGGACAATAGACAAGGGAGAATTTTAAGAACTGGAGGCTTCAAACTAATGTTCTGTTTCTGTGTAAGAACAAGCTAAAGAGAGAGTGTGAGTTAGGGACTGGCAAAAGAACAGTAGGTAGGCAGATACCGCGTCACTGAAGGTCCATGTCACTATGCCGTGGAGGGATTTATCCTCAAGCCCATGAATACAGTGCTTTGAGAGGTTTTGTTTTACCCTTTACATATGAATATATTTTAGGAATAACTTGAGGTGATCAATTTGCAAACACACACATTAAATTGATGCCATCAGTTTAACAAACTAAATACTTAATGTTGATATTTATTAGATTTTTGTTTTGTGCACTTTGGTCTCTAAAGCCTTACAAAAACTAACTGCTTAGATTAGCACTTCACTTTACTGGAATCAAAGCAACCCATCCTGGATAATGGCCTGTCCAGACATATTATCCATTAAGGGCTATTTTCTAGTGAATAGCTCAGATGGCTATTTAGAAGAATCTCGGTGCATCATTGAAATGGTTGATCTAAGCAGTCTTTGCATGGTTAACCTTTGGTGGCTATAAAGATTAATTACTAAGAGGCTTTCATATCAGGAAGTCTGAGTTGAAAGGAAGTTAACTATTTACCAAGTTCAGACAACCATATAGTACTAAGTATAGTAATGAAACCCACACCATTTTGCAATTAGCGGTTCTTTGTAGAATGCTTTCAGTTGAGCAACTAGTGAAAATGTTGCAAAGAAAGCAGGATAATGTGGTTAGTACTTGCTTACAACAGTGAGTTAAAATATTACTGAGCTTGAAAATAATGACATTCTGGTAGTCTCTATATGCAATTTAATGTTATATTGTAGCAGAAAACATAACAGAGGTAGAGAAAGTTATGCTGAAATTCACTGAGTTCATACATTTATATATTACTGTCACACAAAATTTCTAAATTAGTCCAGATTGTGAGAGAATGCCAGTCAGTTCAGTCTTCTTGAAGTTAGTTGTCAGAATTGTTTTTAGGAAAAGTAAAATTTATAGCTATATTTCTAAATTTTATATACTTGTATTATATATTTATAATATAATATATTTCATACAATACATACATACTGTGATATGTAAATATGTAAATATGTGCATATTTACCAAAACTAATATACCACTATGTGTTTTATGACTCAAATGTTAAGTGTCTTCAACAAAATGTCTTACCACCTAGTTCTAAGATGATGCCAGAGCATTGGCAAAGTCTCGCAGTGTTTGAGGCTTTATAGAGCTTCACTAACCAATAGCTTTGCGGTAGCAATTCGTAGCTGTCAACTTGATTAACTGAAACAAAAAATGTAGGACACACCTAAGAGGGATTTCACAAGTAGAAATATCTACTTCTAAGACTGATCTTTGAGGTAGGAAAGGCACACCTTTAATCCAGAACTTTCATCCAGATCTAATCTGTGCTGTGCCTTCTGCTAGAAGCCTTTATAAGGACATGGAAGAGGGGAGAATTTTTCTCTGCCTGCTTACTCTGACCTTGCTAGTAGGCCCATTCTTTTACTGGCATTAGAGCCTCCTTCTTCAGGATTCTAGCATATACTGCAGACCAGATAAGACAACCAACCTCATGAACCTCGCAACTTATGGATTCTTGAACTTTTCATTTAAGATGGCCATTTTGTGGATCAGCTGGACCACTGCTTGAAAGTCATTTTAATAAATTATATATGAGTGTGATATAATTGTATATGATATATTATATAATTATATATATGATTTATTACAATAAATTAATTTAATTCTGTAAACCATGACTAGTACACAAGCCGAGGCAATAGATGGTTGCCTTGCAAACATGAAAGACCTGAGTTTGATCCTTCAAAATTCACATTTAAAAGTGCCAGATCCCAGTCTACCCCTGTAATCCCAAGGTTAGGGAATGGATACCTAACAATCTTTGGGGCTCCCAGGCTAGCCAGCCTAGACTATCTCAGAAATTTCAGGCCAATTAGAGATTCTATGTGAAAAAAGTTGTTGATGACTTCTGAGGAATAACTAAAAATTTTCTCTTGTATCTACATACCTGTGCACACATGTATATCCACAGAAGTACACTGTCACACACTCTGAAAAGATAAACAGATGATAGATGCTCCCTGTATTTGAAAAAAAAAGATGTTTAATATCTACCAGTGGGAAATACCTTAAGGCAACAAAAATAATCTATTAACTGACCCCAAGACATAACTACATTAAAAAAGAAACAAAAACTAAAACAAAAGAAAAACCAACCAAAAAAACAAAAACTTGTTTATAAGAAGGTTTAAGGTAAAGTTATCAGACTTGTGGGGGTATGGTATTCTCCTTTAATAAAAAGCAGAAAATTGTTAAGTATTAGCATAAATACTATGTGTTGATAAAGAGATATTAGCATTTTACTACACAGGTGACATGTGTTCCAGGGAAATACCAATACACAGTGATGCTTTTTCTCACCTAGAAAATGCGGAGTATTAGAACAGGTTTAAACTGATTAGCAAGGTGAGACAGCAGGATACCCTATGTATTAGGCTTACATTAAGTGTATTCTGGTTTGCCAAGTTAGACATGCCTCAACTTCTTCATGCCTAATGGACCACTCAGACTTTAGGGATCTCAGCCAAAAGAACAATGGCATAGGAAGATTCTGGAAATATGCCTTGTAGAAGAAGAGGTGAAATTTTAAGGAGTCAGCCAGAAAGTGATACTCATGTATCAACCAGGATTTGGAAGCTTGCCATTAGAACCTATGTCAGATGAATTGCTAGAACTTTTAAGAAAGATATGACCTTTCCCTCCAACACACACCCCATTCCAGCATCTGTGTCTTTGGAACAACTGGATACCTAGTAAGGAGAGTAGAACAGAAAATTCCAGAAAAATAAAACAAAACAAGATTATTCAAGGTAACCTTTGGAAGAATTTTGTAATACCTAAAAATGCAAAATATCTTTAAGTTAAATGTAACATAAGTTTGCAAACTCCTAAGACTGTAAGGAGAGCCCATGGAGTAGTTTCCAGTGCAAATCCAAAAGAAAAATAAAATTACATTCAGACTATAGCAACTAATCAGAACATTGTTCTTAAGCAGAATATATATATATATATATATGTATAAATATATATTTGTATGTATACATACACATACATATATATACATGCACACATTATATGACATATAACACTTCAAGTAGGTATAAGCTGAGGTTCATATTTGATAACAATGGGGTAAAACTTACATCATAAGACTATAACAAAATGTAACTAAGATCTTGTGTATATAATACCTTGTATGTTACTCATAAAACCTGTTTCTTTTGTATCTCTGAGTTCGCCATATGTTTTGTGACATTCTAGAAGACATGAACCAATGACTACTGACCCATATTTGACATCTATGTAAGAACAAGGAAACACTTTTTCCCATTCTAGCTGATGAAGGAATTGAAGTTACTTACAATAGCATGGATTGGAGGCAGCTGTGTCACTGAAAAACCGTCCATGAATGGATGATAACTCAAAAACTGCATTCTTTGAATTCACTGTACAATGTACAGATAGTTCTTCTGAAGGATTTCTCCTTCAGTGGTCTTAAGTATTGTGACACTATTTCATGTGTCCTGAACAGAAAGACAAAAAACTTCCAGAGCTCCTGTCTTCTCCCACTGCTTCCTTACTGCAGGTACGGCAGGACTGTCTAGGTTCTTGTTGCTCCCAGACTTTCAGTACCTAATGTTGAATATTTTATCACACCAATAGGAAGTTTCTTTTCATTTCAAGTGTGTCTTTCAGATATTTGGTCACAACAATAAAATAGCCAACACTAAAAACATCATATTAAGAAGCTGATGATTTCTTGTTATCACTACACATGACATTTTAGTGAGGAATACAGTCAGAGAGAGATGAAGCGCTATGACCAAAGGCAATCTGATGAAGAAAAAGATATGTTTCTCTTATACTTTGCATCACTACTCATCACTGAAACAAGTCAGGACAGACACCAGAAAGCAAGAGCTGATACAGAGGCCAAGGAGGGGTGCTGCTTACTTGCTTTCTGCTCATGACTAGCTCAGACAGCTTTTTTATAGAACCCAGGACCATCAGCCCAGGGAGGTACCAACCAGGATGGGGTAGAACCTCTCCCCATCAAGCACTAATTAAGAAAGTGCTCTATAGGTTTACAGTCAGCCCAATCTTGTAGAAGCATCTTCTCACTTTGGGTTCCTTCCTCTCAAATGACTTCAGCATGTGTCAGGTTGACATACAACTAGCCAGCATATTATCAAACAAAAATTATAAATATATTTTATCAAATTATAGTAAATTTCTCTTCGGAGTTCCTACATGTTGGTCAACTTAGGTCTGGTGATAACAATATAAATGTCATATATTGTTATTTGCTTTTTCTCCAGACAGACATATTCTTATTTTAGGGGCCAGCTGAGTATAGAGGGGACGTAATATGATTAAGTCCATGCTGATATATAAATATTTAGATGCCATTTAACATTTTCATACATGTTTAGGAATTTGTTTTGGGGGCTCAAATATTCTAAGGATAAAATCCATGTCAGATTATAAAATGAAATATCATCCAAAGATCAGTCTCCAGTGTCTGCATGGACTGCTTCTGGTGGAGTAGATATAATTCGCAGATTGACTTCATTACAAAATCTCACTGAAAATAAACCTCTTGTGTGAAATGAATTTTTATTCAATTTACAATACTTCTTTATATCTCTAAGTTAATAAAACAACTATGACAAAGAAAATTTTGAGAAGAATAAGCCCACTGGAAAGATTATATAGTTTTTCACATAGGAAGAAACTAGGGGTTACCTAGACCAAAGCCCAAGGAGTCTTCCCAGCTAGGACCTCTGCTGTAAGGACATAGCAGTGTTTAAAGAGCAAATGCATTCCAGTTCTTTCCCAAGACTATCGTTGTTTCCAAAACAATAATTTGACTGTTTATTTGTGTGTGATGAATGATTTTTCTGTGCAGCTCAACTCTAAATTCAGAGAACTAAGAGTGAATTGTTTCTGAGGGCAAAACCACTGAACAAACTCCAGGAAGTGAGATGGTAAGGAGAACGTGAAACACTTGTCAGCTGCTCTTGAAATCTTACAGCAGCGTCTGAAAATTATGGTCTTGTTTAATAAATGATGCTTACTTAGTTTGGACAAAGCACTATTATAGTCATTTTCAAACACAAAAACTTTCTTAAATTTCTCTAATCTTGTCACATTTTTTAGAGGCTGCCAGCTACGATGGCTTGCCAGACAGTAATCTGAATTCTAAAACCAGGCTGTAAGTAAACATTTGCCTTGGCTTCAGACAATTTGTTTTATCAATGAGCATCTCTTTTCCCTTTATGTTTGAAATGTGAAAGTTAATACAGTACTTTATGTGGACCCACTCCAGCAGCCCTTGTAAGTCCCCGTAGGAGAACTCCATTTTGTTGCATGATAGAGCCTCCAGTACACACATGCACACACAGCTCCCTGGGTGTGTTCAGCATATCCTTTCAGCATCTCAGTTCAAACATTCTTGTAAATGTGTGAGAACATATTGGAGCATCATGCTTAGATGTCTTATCTGCCTATTCCTCTCACCTTGAATCTTTGATACTGCAACAATAAAACTTATAAGTGATTCAGAAGTCCTAATGTTTATAATGGCATCAAAATTCCCATAAAGTTTGACTCCCTGATCAGTTCTTTCTTGCATGCTTTTAGTATTGTGTGCCCGAATGCTGTTGGGCAGGCAATAAGAGTCTGTGTCTTCTTTGGGAGAGGGACCATCTCTGAGCTCTAGCACATTGACTCTTTGATCTTAATTTCAGTAATTCCATTATCTTCTTCATCCTCTAAATTTACTGCCTTAGGTTAATTTTCTTCTTTAATAGGTAGCGCCTATAAATCAACTTTGTAATCAAATATATTGAGTGTGCTTTCATAATCTGCCTGAAATTATCTGCCTAAAGTGTCCACCTTTTCTTCTTAAAACAGTTCAACTTTCCTTTGTCTGATCCATTTAGATTCCAGGCTCATCAGCACATTAGTGGGAGCTGCAATTCTGGTAATGGATGATTTCACTCAGCATAGCCTGTTGAGAAGACTAGGAACGGCAAACTCCATGTTCTCAGGCCAAGCAAGCAGAAGCCATCAAAGAAATAGATCAGAAACATTTAAAAGAAAAAAGAAAGAAAGAAAAAAAGCAAGAAAGAAGGAAAGAAAGAAAGCAAGCAAGCTTAGTAAGAACCTAAAAAGTAGTCTTAGCCAAAAGAGGTATGTGAGTATGTGTGTGGGTGTGGGTAGAGGCGATAGAAAATGCTTATGTAGGAAGTGGTGCAGTAAGTGCAGAAGTCAAAAGTGTGAAAATACTGAACAATGACTGCAAAACAGTTACAAAGACAGTTAGCAAGGTGTTGAGACTTAAAATGTTAAGTTCCTACTTTGAATCCACTAAGAAATGCATAGATGTTTATAAGGCATTAGAAAAAGAGGAAAGCTTCCAGTCTGCGCCTCTACTGAAGACAGATTGATGTGCTGCACTCCTTCCACACCCTGCAGCCTATCTGTCTTCTAAAATGTCTGATGTAACAAGGCATACAGGTGAGACACCCATCCCAAGGGCCATACAAGCTAGGACCCACAGAGAACCCAGCATACATGGGATCTATCCTTCTCTGTCTGAGCCACATAATCCATTCACTCTGCACTTACATCTGTGACTAGGGCAGAGCCTTCCCTGAGATCACAAAGCCTGACTGTCTTCCAAGGGGTTTGCTCTAACCAGGAACACAAGAGGTCTGCCCTAACCAGGAACACAGGAAGACTTAGCTAACCAGGGACAGAGAAGGCCTGCTTTAAAAAGGGATACAGGAACTCCCCCAACACCAACCAGAGAAAGCACTGCCTGCCTCCCAGAAGGACTGTTCTAACCCAGGTCACAAAGTTCTACCTGCCTCCAAGGTGGCCAGCTGAAGTCAGAGACAACTAGGCCAGTTAACACTAGAGATAGCCAGATAATGAGAGGAAAGCACAAGAACATAAGCTACAGAAGCCAATGGAATCTGACACAATCACAACCCACTTTTCCCGTTATCGCAAGCCCTGGATACCCTAACACAACTGAAAAGCAAGATTCTGACCCAAAATCTTACCTCATAAAGATGATAGAGGCCTTTCAGAAGGATATAAATAACTCTCTTAGAGAAATACAGTAAAACATAGGCAAACGGATAGAAGGCCTTAAAGAGGAAAAAAATAAGTCCCTTAAAGAAATACAGGAAAATATAACCAAGCAAGTGAATGAATTGAACAAAATGATGCAAGGTCTAAACAGGCAAAGAGAAACAATAAACAAATCAAAACTGGAGGCAATCCTGGAAATGAGCAAACTTAAAAAAAGAATCAGGAGCTACATGTAAGCATCATGAACAGAACACAAAAGATCAAAGATAGAATATCAGGTATAGAAGATATTGACACCTCAGCCAAAGAAAATGTAAGAACAAATGTAAACAAATGTAAGAAGCTCCTAACCCAAAACATCCAGGAAATTCATGAAACAATGAAAAGACCAAAGTTAAGAATAACAGAAATAGGGGTTGGGGATTTAGCTCAGCGGTAGAGCGCTTGCCTAGCGAGCACAAGGCCCTGGGTTTGGTCCCCAGCTCCGAAAAAAAAAGAAAAAAAAAGAATAACAGAAATAGAAGAAAATGAAGATTAACAATATAAAGGGCCAGAAAACATTTTCAACAAAATCATAGAGGAAATCTTCACTAACCCAAAGAAGCCCACAGAACAACAAATAGATTGGACCAGAACAGAAAATCCTCCAGTCATATAATAATTAAAACACAATGTACAGAACAAAGAAAAATATTAAAAGCCATAAAGAAAAAAGGCCAAGTGACATATAAAGGTAGACCATCAGAATTATGCAGGATATTTCAAGAGAGACACTAAAAGCCAGAAGATCTTAGACAGGTGTCATGCAGACCCTAAGAGAACATAAATGCCACCCCAGGCTACAATAACCAGCAAAACTCTGAATCACCATAAATGGTGAACCCAAGATATTTGATGGCAATACCATATTTAAACAATATTTTCTAGTCCTACAAAGGATAACAGAAGGAAAATTCTACCAAAAGGAGAGATGGCTACACCCAAGAAAACACAAGAAATTAATCATCTTACAACAAATCCAAAAGAAGGGAACCACACACATATAATACCACCTTCAACCACAAAAATAACAGGAACTAATAAGCATTAGTCTTTAATGTCTTTCAACATCAATGGATTTAATTTTCCAATAAAAAGACATAGTCTAACAGACTTGGTATGTGAACAGGAAACAGCATTTTGCTGGATACAAGAAACACACCCCCTTGGAAAAGACAGATACTACCTCAAAGAAAAGGGCTAGAAAAATTTTGTCCACACAAATGGTTCAAAGAGACAAGCTGTAATTGCCATTCTAATATTCAGTAAGATAGACTTACAAACAAAAGTTGCCAAAAGAGATGGGGAGGGTCATTTCATATTTTCATCAAAGGAAAATTCCACCACGAAGAAGTCTCAATTCTGAACATTTGTGCCCCAAATGGAGGGTATCAAAATTCTTAAAAGAAACTTTACTAAAGCTCACATTGAACGTCACACAATAATAGTAGGAGACTTCAACACCCCAATCTCATGACTGAATATGTCATTGAAACAGAAACTAAACAGCGAGACTGAGACTAATATAAGTGATGAACCAAATGGACTTAACAGATATCTGTACAACATTTTACCCCAAAGCAAAAGAATATACCTGCTTCTCAGTACTTCATTTGGAACTTCTCCAAAAATAACCAAATAATGGAGAACAAAACAAGTCTCAAGAGATAAAAGAAGATTGAAACAATTCCATTCATTCTATCTGATCACGACAAACTAATGATGGACTTCAATAAAAACAAAAATAACAGAAAATCCACATACTCACGGAAATTGTGTGACTCTCAGTTAAGGAAGAAATAAATAAATTAAAGACTGTTTAGAATTTAATGAAAATGAAAGAACAACATTCCCAAACTTCTGAGTCAAATGAAAGCTGTCTTAAGAGGAAAATTAATAGCACTCAGTGCCATCATAAAGAAATTTGAATGATCCTATAGTAGCAACTTAACAGCATGCCTGAATACTCTAGAACCAAAGTAAGTACACACACGAGGAGTGGAGGGCAGGAAATAGTCAAACACAGGGATAAAATCAATCAAATATGAACAATGAATCAACAAAATCAAGAGCTGATTCTTTGAGAAAAGCATGATAGAAACACCCTTAGCCAAACAACTACAGGGCACAAAAATAGTATCCAAATTAACAAAATCAGGAATGAAAAGGGACTGAATCTTGGGTAATTCCAGCTTTGGGGCTAATATCCATTTATCACTGAGTGCATACTATGTGGGGTTTGTGTGTGTGTGTGTGTGTGTGTGTGTGTGTGTGTGTGTGTGTGAGAGAGAGAGAGAGAGAGAGAGAGAGAGAGAGAGAGGGATTGGGTTACCTCACTCAGGATGATATTTTCTAGTTCTATCCATTTACCTATGAATTTCGTGATGTCCTTGTTTTTGATAGCTGAGTAGTACTCCATTGTGTAGATGTACCACACTTTCTGTATCCATTCCTCTGTTGGAGGGCATCTGGGTTCTTTCCAGCTTCTGACTATTATAAATAAGGCTGCTATGAACATAGAGGAGCATGTGTCTTTGTAGTATGTTGGAGCATCAATTGGGTATAAGCCCAGAAGTGGTATAGCAGGGTCCTCAGGTAGTGCAATTTCCAATTTTTGAGAAACATCCAGGCTAATTTCCAGAGTGATTGTACAAGTTTGCAATCCCACCAAAAACGGAGGAGTTTTCCGCTTTCTCCACATCCTCACCAGCATCTGCTGTCACCTGAGTGTTTGATCTTAGCCATTGTGACTGGTGAGGGGTGAAAGTTCAGGGTTGTTTTGATTTGTACTTCCCTGATGGGTAAGGATGTTGAACATTTCTTTAGGTTCTTCTTCACCATTTGATATTCCTTGGCTGAGAATGCTTTGTTTAGCTCTGTATCCCATTTTAGTAGGGTTATTTGGTTCTGTGGAATCTAATTTATTGAATTCTTTGTATATAATGGATATTAGCCCTCTATCAGATATAGGATTGGTAAAGATCTTTTCACAATTTGTTGCTTGCTGTTTTGTCCTAATGACAGTGTTCTTTGCCTTACAGAAGCTTTGCAGTTTTATGAGATCCCATTTATCGATTCTTGATCTTAGAGCATAAACCATTGGTGTATTGTTCAGGAAAATTTCCCAGGTATCATGTGTTCAATGCTCTTCCCCAATATTCTTCTATTAGTTTGAATATATCTGGTTTAATGCGAAGGTCCTTGATCCACTTGAACTTAAGCTTTGTACAAGGCTATAAGAATGGGTCAATTTTCATTCTTCTACATGCTGACATCCAGTTGAACCAGCACCATATGTTGAAAATGGTATCTTTTTTCAACTTGATTGTTTTAGCTTCTTTGTCAAAGATCAAGGGACCATAGGTATATACAATCCACAGACCACATGAAGGTCAAGAAGAAGGATGACCAGAGTGTGGATGCTTCAGTCCTTAAAAGGGGGAACAAAAGTATTCATAGGAAGGGCTATGAAGACAAAGTTTGGAGAGAGACTGATGGAAGGGCCATTAAGAGCCTGCCCCACCCCAGCATACACACACACACACACACACACACACACACACACATATATATATACATATACATATACATATACATATATATGTATACAGCTACCAAAACTAGACAATATTGATGAAGCCAAGAAGTTCATGCTGACAGGAGCCTGACGTAGCTGTCTTCTGAGAGCTCAGCCAGAGCATGACAAATACAGAGTTGGGTGTGAGCAGCAAACCATGGAACTGAGAATGGGGTCCCTATTGGAGGAATTAGAGAAAGGATTGAAAGAGCTGAAGTGGGTCCTTCCACCCAGTGCTCTCAGGACTAAACCACTAAAGACTACACATGGACAGACCCATGGCGCCAGCTGCATAGGTAGCAGAGGATAGCCTTGTTGGACAACAATGGAAGAAGAAGCCCTTGGTCCTGCCAAGGTTGGACCCCCAGTGTAGGGGAATGTCAGGATGGGGAGGTGGAAAAAAGGGGTGGTTGGGGAGGGGGAACACCCTTATAGAAAAACGGGAGGAGAATGGGTTAGGGGGCTCACTGGATGGAAAGTCAGGAAAGGGAATAACATTTGAAATGTAAATAAAAAATATTCAATAAAAAAGAAAAAAATTAAAAAATCACCAAACACTAAATTTTAAAAAATATCAATAAAGAAAAGAAAAGAAATGAAAAGGGAGACATAGCATCAGAACCTGAGGAAATTTAAAAATTTATCATACCTTACTATAATAGCCTATACTCAAATAAGCTAGAAAACTGGATGAAATGGATGGTTTCCTAGACAATACAATGTACCAAAGTTATATCAAGATAGGTAAATTAACTAAATAGTCCCATAACTCCCAAGGAAAGAGAAGCAGTCATTAAAAATCTCCCAAAGAATAAAAGCACAGGATCAGATGGATTTAGTGCAGAATTCTATCAGACCTTCAAAGAAGAGGTAATACCAATACTCCTCAAACTATTTCAGAAAATTAGAAACAGAAGGAACACTACCTAATTCATTCTATAAAGTCACAGTTAGCTCTGATACATAAACCACACAAAAACCCAATAAAAAGAACTACAGACAGGTCTTCCTGGTTGCTGCCGCTGCAGAGAGCCCCTGGGCAGCACCCCACGAGCGAACCTGAGCCTCGGGACCACAGGTAAGACCAAATTTTCTGCTGCAAGAAAGCTGCCTGGTGAGCTTGGGACACACGGAAGCAGAATTTCTCTAGGACCGGGCACGTTCTGTGTTTACCGGAAGTCCCACACCCGCGGATCCCGGCCCGCAGCAGCTCTCTGCTCCCAGACCCGGTGAGAGAGAGACCCAACCGCCTGGTCAGGTGGGCACTCCTGAGGCTGCAGAGCGGAAGAGACCACCAACACTGCTCACCCCTGCCCATATCCCTGGCCCAAGAGGAAACTGTATAAGGCCTCTGGGCTCCCGTGGGGGAGCGGCAGGACCCCTGCCAGAGACACCGCCGGACCCTGAAGGAAACAGACCAGATAAACAGTTCTCTGCACCCAAATCCCGTGGGAGGGAGAGCTAAACCTTCAGAGAGGCAGACAAGCCTAGGAAACCAGAAGAGACTGCTCCCTGCACACACATCTCGGACGCCAGAGGAAAAAGCCAAAGACCATCTGGAACCCTGGTGCACTGAAGCTCCCGGAAGGGGCGGCACAGGTCTTCCTGGTTGCTGCCGCTGCAGAGAGCCCCTGGGCAGCACCCCACGAGCAAACCTGAGCCTCGGGACCACAGGTAAGACCAAATTTTCTGCTGCAAGAAAGCTGCCTGGTGAACTCAAGCCACAGGCCCACAGGAACAGCTGAAGACCTGTAGAGAGGAAAAACTACACGCCCGAAAGCAGAACACTCTGTCCCCATAACTGACTGAAAGAGAGGAAAACAGGTCTACAGCACTCCTGAAACACAGGCTTATAGGACAGTCTAGCCACTGTCAGAAATAGCAGAACAAAGTAACACTAGAGATAATCTGATGGCAAGAGGCAAGCGCAGGAACCCAAGCAACAGAAACCAAGACTACATGGCATCATCGGAGCCCAATTCTCCCACCAAAGCAAACACGGAATATCCAAACACACCAGAAAAGCAAGATCTAGTTTCAAAATCATATTTGATCATGATGCTGGAGGACTTCAAGAAAGACATGAACACACTTAGGGAAACACAGGAAAACATTAATAAACAAGTAGAAGCCTACAGAGAGGAATCGCAAAAATCCCTGAAAGAATTCCAGGAAAACACAATCAAACAGTTGAACGAATTAAAAATGGAAATAGAAGCAATCAAGAAAGAACACATGGAAACAACCCTGGATATAGAAAACCAAAAGAAGAGACAAGGAGCTGTAGATACAAGCTTCACCAACAGAATACAAGAGATGGAAGAGAGAATCTCAGGAGCAGAAGATTCCATAGAAATCATTGACTCAACTGTCAAAGATAATGTAAAGCAGAAAAAGCTACTGGTCCAAAACATACAGGAAATCCAGGACTCAATGAGAAGATCAAACCTAAGGATAATAGGTATAGAAGAGAGTGAAGACTCCCAGCTCAAAGGACCAGTAAATATCTTCAACAAAATCATAGAAGAAAACTTCCCTAACCTAAAAAAAGAGATACCCATAGACATACAAGAAGCCTACAGAACTCCAAATAGATTGGACCAGAAAAGAAACACCTCCCGTCACATAATTGTCAAAACACCAAACGCACAAAATAAAGAAAGAATATTAAAAGCAGTAGGGAAAAAGGTCAAGTAACATATAAAGGGAGACCTATCAGAATCACACCAGACTTCTCGCCAGAAACTATGAAGGCCAGAAGATCCTGGACTGATGTCATACAGACCCTAAGAGAACACAAATGCCAGCCCAGGTTACTGTATCCAGCAAAACTTTCAATTAACATTGATGGAGAAACCAAGGTATTCCATGACAAAACCAAATTTACACAATATCTTTCTACAAATCCAGCACTACAAAGGATAATAAATGGTAAAGCCCAACATAAGGAGGCAAGCTATACCCTAGAAGAAGCAAGAAACTAATCGTCTTGGCAACAAAACAAAGAGAATGAAAGAACACAAACATAACCTCACATCCAAATATGAATATAAAGGGAAACAATAATCACTATTCCTTAATATCTCTCAATATCAATGGCCTCAACTCCCCAATAAAAAGACATAGATTAACAAACTGAATACACAACGAGGACCCTGCATTCTGCTGCCTACAGGAAACACACCTCAGAGACAAAGACAGACACTACCTCAGAGTGAAAGGCTGGAAAACAACTTTCCAAGCAAATGGTCAGAAGAAGCAAGCTGGAGTAGCCATTCTAATATCAAATAAAATCAATTTCCAACTAAAAGTCATCAAAAAAGATAAGGAAGGACACTTCATATTCATCAAAGGAAAAATCCACCAAGATGAACTCTCAATCCTAAATATCTATGCCCCAAATACAAGGGCACCTACATACGTAAAAGAAACCTTACTAAAGCTCAAAACACACATTGCACCTCACACAATAATAGTGGGAGATTTCAACACCCCACTCTCATCAATGGACAGATCATGGAAACAGAAATTAAACAGTGATGTCGACAGACTAAGAGAAGTCATGAGCCAAATGGACTTAACGGATATTTATAGAACATTCTATCCTAAAGCAAAAGGATATACCTTCTTCTCAGCTCCTCATGGTACTTTCTCCAAAATTGACCATATAATTGGTCAAAAAACGGGCCTCAACAGGTACAGAAAGATAGAAATAATCCCATGCATGCTATCGGACCACCACGGCCTAAAACTGGTCTTCAATAACAATAAGGGAAGAATGCCCACATATACGTGGAAATTGAACAATGCTCTACTCAATGATAACCTGGTCAAGGAAGAAATAAAGAAAGAAATTAAAAACTTTTTAGAATTTAATGAAAATGAAGATACAACATACTCAAACTTATGGGACACAATGAAAGCTGTGCTAAGAGGAAAACTCATAGCGCTGAGTGCCTGCAGAAAGAAACAGGAAAGAGCATATGTCAGCAGCTTGACAGCACACCTAAAAGCTCTAGAACAAAAAGAAGCAAATACACCCAGGAGGAGTAGAAGGCAGGAAATAATCAAACTCAGAGCTGAAATCAACCAAGTAGAAACAAAAAGGACCATAGAAAGAATCAACAGAACCAAAAGCTGGTTCTTTGAGAAAATCAACAAGATAGATAAACCCTTAGCCAGACTAACAAGAGGACACAGAGAGTGCGTCCAAATTAACAAAATCAGAAATGAAAAGGGAGACATAACTACAGATTCAGAGGAAATTCAAAAAATCATCAGATCTTACTATAAAAACCTATATTCAACAAAATTTGAAAATCTTCAGGAAATGGACAATTTCCTAGACAGATACCAGGTATCGAAGTTAAATCAGGAACAGATAAACCAGTTAAAAAACCCCATAACTCCTAAGGAAATAGAAGCAGTCATTAAAGGTCTCCCAACCAAAAAGAGCCCAGGTCCAGACGGGTTAAGTGCAGAATTCTATCAAACCTTCATAGAAGACCTCATACCAATATTATCCAAACTATTCCACAAAATTGAAACAGATGGAGCCCTACCGAATTCCTTCTACGAAGCCACAATTACTCTTATACCTAAACCACACAAAGACACAACAAAGAAAGAGAACTTCAGACCAATTTCCCTTATGAATATCGACGCAAAAATAATCAATAAAATTCTGGCAAACCGAATTCAAGAGCACATCAAAACAATCATCCACCATGATCAAGTAGGCTTCATCCCAGGCATGCAGGGATGGTTTAATATACGGAAAACCATCAACGTGATCCATTATATAAACAAACTGAAAGAACAGAAACACATGATCATTTCATTAGATGCTGAGAAAGCATTTGACAAAATTCAACACCCCTTCATGATAAAAGTCCTGGAAAGAATAGGAATTCAAGGCCCATACCTAAACATAGTAAAAGCCATATACAGCAAACCAGTTGCTAACATTAAACTAAATGGAGAGAAACTTGAAGCAATCCCACTAAAATCCGGGACTAGACAAGGCTGCCCACTCTCTCCCTACTTATTCAATATAGTTTTTGAAGTTCTAGCCAGAGCAATCAGACAACAAAAGGAGATCAAAGGGATACAGATCGGAAAAGAAGAGGTCAAAATATCACTATTTGCAGATGACATGATAGTATATTTAAGTGATCCCAAAAGTTCCACCAGAGAACTACTAAAGCTGATGAACAACTTCAGCAAAGTGGCTGGGTATAAAATTAACTCAAATAAATCAGTTGCCTTCCTCTATACAAAAGAGAAACAAGCCGAGAAAGAAATTAGGGAAACGACACCCTTCATAATAGACCCAAATAATATAAAGTACCTCGGTGTGACTTTAACCAAGCAAGTAAAAGATCTGTACAATAAGAACTTCAAGACACTGAGGAAAGAAATTGAAGAAGACCTCAGAGGATGGAAAGATCTCCCATGCTCATGGATTGGCAGGATTAATATAGTAAAAATGGCCATTTTACCAAAAGCAATCTACAGATTCAATGCAATCCCCATCAAAATACCAATCCAATTCTTCAAAGAGTTAGACAGAACAATTTGCAAATTCATCTGGAATAACAAAAAACCCAGGATAGCTAAAACTATCCTCAACATAAAAGGACTTCAGGGGGAATCACTATCCCTGAACTCAAGCAGTATTACAGAGCAATAGTGATAAAAACTGCATGGTATTGATACAGAGACAGACAGATAGACCAATGGAATAGAATTGAAGACCCAGAAATGAACCCACACACCTATGGTCACTTGATTTTTGACAAAGGAGCCAAAACCATCCAATGGAAAAAAGATAGCATTTTCAGCAAATGGTGCTGGTTCAACTGGAGGGCAACATGTAGAAGAATGCAGATCGATCCATGCTTATCACCCTGTACAAAGCTTAAGTCCAAGTGGATCAAGGACCTCCACATCAAACCAGACACACTCAAACTAATAGAAGAAAAACTAGGGAAGCATCTGGAACACATGGGCACTGGAAAAAATTTCCTGAACAAAACACCAATGGCTTATGCTCTAAGATCAAGAATCGACAAGTGGGATCTCATAAAACTGCAAAGCTTCTGTAAGGCAAAGGACACTGTGGTTAGGACAAAACGGCAACCAACAGATTGGGAAAAGATCTTTACCAATCCTACAACAGATAGAGGCCTTATTTCCAAAATATACAAAGAACTCAAGAAGTTAGACCGCAGGGAAACAAATAACCCTATTAAAAAATGGGGTTCAGAGCTAAACAAAGAATTCACAGCTGAGGAATGCCGAATGGCGGAGAAACACCTAAAGAAATGTTCAACATCTTTAGTCATAAGGGAAATGCAAATCAAAACAACCCTGAGATTTCACCTCACACCAGTGCGATTGGCTAAGATCAAAAACTCAGGTGACAGCAGATGCTGGCGAGGATGTGGAGAAAGAGGAACACTCCTCCATTGTTGGTTGAATTGCAGACTGGTAAAACCATTCTGGAAATCAGTCTGGAGGTTCCTCAGAAAATTGGACATTGAACTGCCTGAGGATCCAGCTATACCTCTCTTGGGCATATACCCAAAAGATGCCTCAACATATAAAAGAGACACGTGCTCCACTATGTTCATCGCAGCCTTATTTATAATAGCCAGAAAATGGAAAGAACCCAGATGCCCTTCAACAGAGGAATGGATACAGAAAATGTGGTACATCTACACAATGGAATATTACTCAGCTATCAAAAACAACAAGTTTATGAAATTCGTAGGCAAATGGTTGGAACTGCAAAATATCATCCTGAGTGAGCTAACCCAATCACAGAAAGACATACATGGTATGCACTCATTGATAAGTGGCTATTAGCCCAAATGCTTGAATTACCCTAGATCCCTAGAACAAACGAAACTCAAGACAGATGATCAAAATGTGAATGCTTCACTCCTTCTTTAAA
This sequence comes from Rattus norvegicus, assembly GCF_021556685.1. Taxonomy (NCBI): domain Eukaryota; kingdom Metazoa; phylum Chordata; class Mammalia; order Rodentia; family Muridae; genus Rattus; species Rattus norvegicus. Next base: position 109,507,477 of record NC_141535.1, on the reverse strand, counting down.
TGAGGAAAAAGAATACCCTTGGCAGGGAAGGGAGAGGCAAAGATTAAAACAGGGACTGAAGGAACACCCATTCAGAGCCTGCCCCACATGTGGCCCATACATATACAGCCACCCAATTAGACAAGATGGATGAAGCAAAGAAGTGCAGACCGACAGGAGCCGGATGTAGATCGCTCCTGAGAGACACAGCCAGAATACAGCAAATATAGAGGCGAATGCCAGCAGCAAACCACTGAACTGAGAATAGGTCCCCTATTGAAGGAATCAGAGAAAGAACTGGAAGAGCTTGAAGGGGCTCGAGACCCCAAAAGTACAACAATGCCAAGCAACCAGAGCTTCCAGGGACTAAGCCACTACCTAAAGACTATACATGGACTGACCCTGGACTCTGACCCCATAGGTAGCAATGAATATCCTAGTAAGAGCACCAGTGGAAGGGGAAGCCCTGGGTCCTGCTAAGACTGAACCCCCAGTGAACTAGTCTATGGGTGGAGGGCGGCAATGGGGGGAGGGTTGGGAGGGGAACACCCATAAGGAAGGGGAGTGGGGAGGGGGATTTTTGCCCGGAAACCGGGAAAGGGAATAACACTCGAAATGTATATAAGAAATACTCAAGTTAAAAAAAAAAAAAAACTACAGACAAATTTTAGTTATGAATATCAATGCAAAATTACTCAATAAAATTCTCAGTAAACAAACTCAAGAACATATTAAAACCATTATTCAACACAATCAAGTAGGGATGTAGGGATGTGTCAGTATGAGAAAATTCATTAATGGTATCTACTATATAAACAAACTCAAAGAAAAAACATCATGCTCATTACATTAGATGCTGAAAAAGCCCTTGACAATGTATAACACCCCTTCATGTTAAGAGAGATCAGGAATTCATGGCAAATACATAAACATAATAAAAGCAATGCATAGCAAAACAACAGTAAGCATCAAATTAAATGGAGAGAAACTAGAAGCAGTCCCACTAAAATCACTGACAAGATTGTCCACTCTAGTCATTGTCTAGTCAATCGAATACGTGAAGATCTAACTAGAACAATTAGACAACAAAAGGAGTATGAGGGGATACCAATTAGAAAAAAAAGTAGTAAAAGTACCACTCTTTATGGATGATATTATAGTATACACAAACATCCACAAAAATTTCACATCCCTACAGCTGATGAACAGCTTCAGCAAGATGGCTGGATATAAAGTTAGCTCAAACAAATCAGTAGCCTTACTTTATACAAATGATACATAGGTTGAGATAAAACCTAATGAATCAACGTCATTCACAATAGCTGCAAATAATATAAAACATCTTGGTGTAACTCTTACCAAGCAAGTGAAAGATCTCTATGACAAGAACATAAAGTCTCTGAAGAAATCAGAAAGCTTTGATCCCACTAAGAAGAAAGAAGAAAATAATCACAGAAGGTAGAGAGAGGGAGGGCTAAGAGTTGGAGAGGGGAGGCAGTGGTAAAAGGGGAGCAGGATCAAGTATGGGGAGTGAATAGGAGAGAAACCTAGAGGGCCAGGAGAATGAATATGCAACTTCTCCCTTCTCCTGTTGAGGGTGGCGGTGGGCGGGGACACTCTAGAAAGCCTCAGAGGCTTGAGATATGAGAGACTCCAAGGACACAATGGGTGTGACCTTAGCTGAAAGCCCAACTGAGAGGGAACTTGAACATACCACCTCCTTTAGATAGCTGGTACCCCAGTAGAGAGATAGGATTAGCAATCAACAGTCAAAATTGTGACCCAGAATTGTTCCTATATAAAAGAACTTCAGGGACAAAATGGAGAAGAGACTTAAGGAAAGGCTCCCCAGTGACCAGCCCAACTTGGGTTCTATCTCATGGGGTAGCACTATTACTGAAGCTATAATGTTCTTATAAACAGGATCCTAGCATGGCTCTCCTCTGAGAGGCCCCACCTGCAGCAGAAACAGATGTAGATACTTACTTACCCCCAACTTTTGGACTAAAGTTTGGTAATTCTATCGAAGTAGGGCAAGTATTGAAGATGTCAAAAGGGATGGCGACCCCTTAGGAAGACCAACAGGACCAAATAATCCAGACCCCTGGGAGCTTCTAGAGATGGAGCCGGCAACCAGGAAGTATACAGTGTTTTTCCGTGGCTCCTAGCAAATATATAGCAGAGGACTGGCTTTTCTGACCTCAGTGGGAGAAGATGTGACTAATACCGTGTAGAGACAAGGTCTCAGGGAAAGAGGATGCCCACAGTAAGGGGTTGGGGACATATACCATCTCAGAAGCAGAGAGGAGGAAGAATGGAATGAGGAACTCTCTGGGAGGGGGACCAGGAGGAGAGACAATATCTGGAATGTAAATAGATAAAATAATAATATAATAATGAGATGATGGGAGGGATACTCAAAGCAAATTATCTGATGAACCAAACCAAACTGAGTTAACAAAGTTCATGGATGGAAAGAGCAGAACAGAGAGAGCGAGAGCGGGAGCGCGAGAGCGGGAGCGCGAGAGCGGGAGCGCGAGAGCGGGAGCGCGAGAGCGGGAGCGCGAGAGCGGGAGCGCGAGAGCGGGAGCGCGAGAGCGGGAGCGCGAGAGCGGGAGCGCGAGAGCGGGAGCGCGAGAGCGGGAGCGCGAGAGCGGGAGCGCGAGAGCGGGAGCGCGAGAGCGGGAGCGCGAGAGCGGGAGCGCGAGAGCGGGAGCGCGAGAGCGGGAGCGCGAGAGCGGGAGCGCGAGAGCGGGAGCGCGAGAGCGGGAGCGCGAGAGCGGGAGCGCGAGAGCGGGAGCGCGAGAGCGGGAGCGCGAGAGCGGGAGCGCGAGAGCGGGAGCGCGAGAGCGGGAGCGCGAGAGCGGGAGCGCGAGAGCGGGAGCGCGAGAGCGGGAGCGCGAGAGCGGGAGCGCGAGAGCGGGAGCGCGAGAGCGGGAGCGGAGGGGCAGATAGAGTACAGCTAAGAGGTCTGAAAAAAAAGAAATATTGAACGTGATAAGTTCAGTTAGATTAAGTGGGTCCTGTCAGTCCCAGTAAAGGGAGATGGCTATGTGGGTAAAAAATAAAATGTACTTGCCATGTGAGTCTGAAGGCCTAAATTCAGTCTGATCCCAAGAACTAAAGTTAAAAAGCCACATAAATAGTATGTATCTGTAATTCCAGCATGCCTAGAATGAAATGGTCGACAAGGACAGAAGATCCTCATGGGCCAGCCAGTCTGCTATGCACAGAGTATCTGAAACATGAAGAGAACTTTCCTAAAACAACAAGGTGGAAGGCAAAGTCCAACTCCCAAACTTGTTCCGTGACCTCTACATACTTCTGTATGTATGTCTATATTCACGCATATGTAGGCATGCAATTATATAGACCAGACATGCACGCATAAAGTAAAGTTTTTTTGAAGTCCCTTTAACATACTCTGTGTCGCACTAAAATTATACTGCTATTTTCCTTGTTCCATAGCCACCTACTCTGTATGTGAAATTTTATTTTGCCTAGTCTCCATCTATGTGGTATCACTTTCCTACCTCAAGTCCCTCTGCCATACTATCATATTGCAAGGCTTTTTGTTACTTACTAATAAAGTGGAATTATATATATATATATATATATATATATATATATATATGGATTAAACTAGTGTTATTATCATACTCTCCTAAGATTTTAAAGTAATAAATGAGAAAGGGAATTCCTAAATAACGGTGTCTTTTAAAGGAACAACTATTTTAGAAGAAATCCATTTTCAGAGAAGTGTATATACACTAAAAGTGATTTGATGAAAGGAAGAGCATCATTTTGGAAAAATGGTCTCCTGGTTCAACTAACAGTGGAAGCTTGGGAATAGGAATTGCTATCTTAAATTAAACAATACTCTATTCCAACAAACACCAAAAGGTTAATGTTTAGTTTTACCAGACTGTTTTTAAAACCTGACAAAATAATAAGATCCCACACAGTGAGTCAAAGCACAGACTACTAAATTACATATTGAAGAGCTTATGACTCCAGGTCTTTTAACCCAAGGAACAGGAGGTCTAGTCAACTTGCCAATCACCTCCTCAGGTGTCACCTCTGACTGGGAATACAATGCTCTATGTCCTAAAAGAGCTACAAATTAAGCAGTGGCTGTTTACACAAACAGTACTGATGAACTAGGAAAACATGACAAATGACAGAAAAGGGTAAAAGCACCAGCACACATCTCTAGTCAGAATCTCACCCCAGAATAACTTTCAGTCAAGTTCTAGAGATGAATCTATCTGATCATCTAATTTGATTCTATTTGATCAACTAAATTATAAGGACTCACACAACCTGGAGCAGGGAGACTCTGGGATATTCTTCCTTACTTAGAATAAATTAGCCCTCCCCATTTCTATTCTTAGTTGGGGTAGGTGTAACTTGAGTGCTACCAGTGTGGTTTAGAGGTCAAAGGGTACCCAATGAGTCTTCTAGGGGCTTGTTTACTTGTTTGATTTTTGGCATTGCAGAACAAAGAATTGTACCAAGAACCCATTGATAGTGACATAAATAGAGACCACTTCTTAAGGAAGACAATAACATGCTCAAACATACAATTAGCCTAGCCAGCTGTTATAGGTCCTACGCTCATTAGGCCCTGACTCCCAACATCATGACCATGATAGCTTATTTAAAATGGCTATTGCATTCTCCTGCATCTATATAACCCCAGTGGCAAGATTTCTAGTCTTCCTGATAACTGCTTTCTTTCATGTGTTAACCTTGATGATTTTCAATCCCCAACTCTGCTGCCATCTGAGATCTCTCATGGAAATAAATATGGTACAAGAGCACCTAAGCATTGCTAGTACCTCCTCACATGTTTCCTTACCTCTGGGAGACTAGAAAGTCAAACCAGTCTCAGAAAGATGCAGAGGCATGTTTGTTGAAGATAGTTACATTTTAATCCACAAACGACCTCAGGTTAATAAATATGAAAGCCTTCTGAGTTACAGATGGACCTGCTGGAGCACTGAAGATAGACTTACAGCAAGAGTAGGATCTGACTGTCAAAACCACAAGAGAACATCAATGATGGATGTCTTAACCTGTCCATAACTGTGCATGCGTTAAAGCACCAACTGGAATTTGCTTTCTGTCTTTTGAGAACTCAGTTGTGTTACTTGACTTAGAATATTGAGAATTGTAGAACAAAAATAAAAATTGGAGCCATACTAAGGCATTTCAAATTTAACCAGGTTTTCATCACTTAGAAGTTCTGGAATTGTAATTCAAAACCAAAGCAAAGATAAAAACTTTTCTTTCAGAAACATGTTGTCATTTTGTGATTTGTAAACTTGGATTATACAGTATTTCTTCAAACAACAACCAAAAGTGTTCTTTCAGATTTGAGAGATGCATTGAGGTGGATTTCAGGTAAAATATCCTTTACAAATGCAAACAACCAAATATAACTCTAGTACTAGATGTGAGAAGCAGTCTCATGAGTTACTAGCAGGGGTTATCTAAGAGAGTTGCAAAACCTGCAGCTGATCACTGTTGACCTTGGCTTCCCCACAGAGGTAGAAGGTCCCTGTTGATGAATACACCACACAGAGACCTCTGAAGTGAAACTGACCTGAACATTCCTCACAGATGACTACCTTCCATGGTAACAGAAGGTATCATGAAAGCTTCTAAAGCACAGTGGCAACTGATCTTTCCCACCTATGACTCGTATCAACCATATCAATGGCTAGCATGGCAGAATAGCCCTACAGGTTCAGTAGTGACATATGTAACTTGGCATCTCTCTAAGTAGACCTATGAACCACTCAAGAAGAGAGAAAGCATGCCTGATACTGGAAACCTAGTTAAGTACTCAGTGCTAGTGAAATCCTGAATCATGGAGGAAACCTATAACCACTACTTTACTACACCAGCATAAGCCCTGAAGACATTGTAAGTATTTGTCCTCATGCCTACCCATCAGTGTACTGAGGTGTTCCCACAGAGAGGTTTATCAGAGACAACTACCGAAAACCACAATGAAGGCAAACGCACAACTGTGCAGCCTAGTCCTAATGGTTGCATCTTCAAAATGCTCCTGCACCTAAGGCTCGTGGAACATTGTGACAATGGGGACAGAAAAGATAGTGAGAGTCAGAAGACCAGACTTCAGACAATGTCTCCTAGCAACATCAGAAGACACATATATAATGTCTTACCACATGGCTGTGCAAACATGATCCAAAGAAGAACAATACCAAAGCGCAAAGCCAAGAGGATAGGGCAAAGCCTGTAAGGCCTCAACCCCATGCAAAGTTCTAAAGGCAACTGAAGAATGCTGAGAATGTGAGAAATACTCTTCCCCAGGGGCAAACACACCAATTGGTTATTTACTACCCAAAGGTTAGCCCTGAAAATATTCCCATAAGTAACTTTATACAGACTGTTCAGGTTATGTTTGAAAAAAAATATAAATATACACACAGATATACACAAACATATACATATATATGTATGTGTAATATATATACATATACAAATACATATATACCCATACATTTACATATACATGTATAGATATAGATATACACACACATATATATGTATATGTGCAATAACAATTTGTGGCAAGGATCTTCCACTAATGCATAAAGATTTCAGGGGATTAATCACTGGGTGAGGAGTAGGCAGGACTTCCAGGGAGAGGGAAGGAAGATAGAGGAAGAGAAAGACGACCCAGATCCATGTGTCTTTAAATAGGCAGAGGTAGCTATGAATATCATAAAAGGGATGGATTATTACAGGATAATGTTTCCAATCTAAGTAGGCAGCTTATATCAATATCAATTGGCTCTGAGTTCTTTGGGTGTTTTGTGGATTTTGAATATAATGATAAAAATCTGACTGATAAATTACAAGCTTCTAGAATTTTGATTTTATTGGGTTACAGGGATTTGTAACAACTAATCACGTATGGGCAATCACGGCATAGGGCTAGCCGTGGAGGCAACGAGACTGCTGGAGCCAGAGAGTAGCCAGGACTAGCATGGGATGGTGCATTCTTTTTTATTATTTAATGCAACAGGTGGAGATCCAAAATAGTAGTCAAGAATCCACTAGAAATTTAAGATTATCAGCCTGAGAATTAGTTTAATTTTCTAAGTGAGAGAAAGGTGGTACTGGACCAGTCACATGGACTCTAGTAGGGGAACTTTGAAACAAACAGACATAAGAGGAATCTCTGCTCCCAGGCTCTGAGGTCCCGTACTGTGAAAACCAAAAAGATGGCTGCTCTGAGTCAGAGAGCCAGAGAATGGAAGTTGTCCTTAACGGATGTTGACTGGAGTATGATTTAATTCAACTGCTGGTTTATCTGCGTTTATAATATATTTATTTACAGAGTTTGTCTGAAACACGTGGTGAATTTCATCCACATTTTGGAACTAAGGGAAAATTAAGTCACCGACTTCAAGTAGAGTGCAGTGACATTTGCCTGATATAAAAGTTGTTAATAAATAGAAGTCTATTCTCCAGGTAGAGAGCATAACCGATAGATTATGTTAAAGTCTATAGCAAACTCATTCTCTAACGTGGGCTCCACAGGAATTCTGGGTTTATATACTGGCATGAAAAATTAGAAAGGCCTAAATATGCTCATAAATTGAGTTAGAATTTTGGAGGTTGGCGAGCTGGGCAGTGTCTGGTCATGTCACACATTAGCGTGGGAAGTGGGAACTTGAAACAAAGAAAGAGGACTCTAGAGCCCCCCCCCGCCCAGATAGAGGGTGGATCCGCCAGGCTCTGCCTCTGAAGGATTTCATTTAGTATGGCTCACTAATTAGGATGTTAGTAGTTGTGCCAGTGATTGAGTTACCTGTTGACTCTGAACTAAGATTGTGTGGATTTTTCCTTCATCCGAAGACTGAGTTCCAGAGAAAGATATAGAGCATCCCAGCCAGCCGTGGAATTTAGATACATGGGGCTGGTGTGGCAGCAACAAACCATGGGATCATAGAGAATCGGGTGTAGGAAGATGAGAACAGTCCCATGGTGCCATGTGGCCCACTGGTCCCTGCCACAGTAAGGGACGGTGCCTTTCTTTTTCATTTAATGCAACAATTGATAAAACAGAGTCCAAAACTTTGAAGAGAGTAAGGAGGGATATATGGCAGGGTTTGGATAGAGGAAAGGGAAGGGAAAAATTATATTATCATTTAAAAAATGCTAAAAGTAAAACAAAAATTTTTAAAAAGAGCAACCATTGAAACAAAAAGAATCCTTTCTTTTATAGAGCTGTAAATGGAAAGACTCTTTGAGACTGGGACCTTACTAAAGCTAAGATTAAAAAGTTATATAGTGTTCCAACCTGTCTTGGGATTACTATACACCATGTATAACCAATGTAACAGTACATTGTAGAACCTGTTACAAGGCCGGGGCCATCAAAGAGGGCAGCCCTTGTGATTTAGCAAGTACTTGCAAACATTATCTTATACTGCTACCAGAAAGAATTAGTGAAATATATTTTATGTTAATCATTGTATATTTAAAAATGTTATTTAAACTTCTGTATTTATAATAAACACATTAGTGATTGTAGAGCTGAATACCTTCATTGATACTTTTCCTGGGAAGCCTAAAGAAGTACCTCCTGAATCATTATACAACATATATGTACATATGTAATTTTTATACATATTATAATTTTTTACTGTTTTGTTTTCTGTTTTGTCAATTAAGAAACTGAAAAAACCAATCATTTCACGCAAAAGAACATTAGAAAACTTTGCAATGTTTTAGACTCTCCTTATGCTTTAAGTTATTTATGTTTTTAGTTCCATATTATGTTTCCTCTTAAAAAATTATTTAGGTGTAGACTAGTATTTTACAATTGCCATAGCTTTACTGTTTCTATAAAAATAAGGAAAAAAATCTCAAAAGCCATATAATTGGAATTGTGCACTATGAAACTTTCATGCATGTGCTTCTTTTACCTAACAATACACGGTTAAAAATCATCTATTGTTTATATGCTGATAACATTTTTACTACTTTACAATATTTCATTATAGGAACTAAGCTCATTTTTCATATCCACTAAACAAATGAACTGTAGTTTGGATGTTTCCAGATTAGTATGATTTCCAAATAAAACTACCATTAATATTAAATTTGTTTAAATTTTTATTTCAAAAGATCCATCGGAATTCACAGCTTCATTTAATTCTTCTCCATGTAAGCAAACTTTGACCATAGCTTTACAGGATTGTGTCTCTACACATTTCTAGCAAAATGCTCAGCAACCTCATTTCTCCATTGCAATAAAAAATATGGGGTTTCCACAGTTTCTCATTTTAATCATAGTTGGTCCTATAGGTATAAGAGTGAGGATTTCTCTCCCTTTTCTTCATTTCTTATAGCTGTCATTTTACAGACTCCACCACTGTGGTCAAACATAGAAACAGGTAGCTGCAACTAAGCATAGGTTAAATGCTCAGCTTGTAGCAACAGAGGCAAAAGCATCAGACCACAGAAATTTCAACAGGTCAATCAACTATTTGGAAATGTGTGAGAATTCTGTTTGATGAGGGAGGGGAAGGGAGAGGAGCATGAGGCAGAGAGGAGAGTCAGTGATGGAAAGACTCCCCATCTCATTGTCTGTATAGCTGTGTCACTGTTGATACATTAATATGAACCACAGTGAATTAAAAGCTGATATTTTCCAATAGACTAAAAATACAAAAAAATAAGTGGAGATACATCAAAAATAAATGTTAGCATTCACCAAATTGAATCAATATTTAGAGAATATTGTATCCAAGCAGTGAAGAACACACACACACACACACACACACACACACACACACACACACACACACACATATATATATATTATATATATACATATATATGGTATTTTTATTGTTTTTTATTTATTTACATTTGAAATGTTATCCCTTTTCCCAGCTTCCCATCCATAAATACCCATTCCATCCCCCTCCCCCTTCTATGATGGTTTTTCCCTACCCATCCACCCACCCCTTCCTACCTCGCCACCCTGACATTCTCCTATACTAGGGGGTCCAGCCTTGGCAGGAACAAGGGCTTCTCCTTTCACTGGTGCCCAACAAGGCCATTTTCTGCTGCATATACAGCTGAAGCCATGGGTCTGTCCATGTGTACCCTTTGGATGGTGTTTTAGTCCCTAGAGCTCTAGTTAGTTGGTATTGTTGTTCTTATGGGGTTGCAAACTCCTTCAGCTCCTTCAATCTTTTAATTCCTCCAATGGGTCATTCTCAGTTCAATGATTGGCTGGAAGAATCCGCCTTTGTATTTGTCATGTTCTATCAGATTCTCTCAGGAGACAGCTATATCAGTCTCTTGTCAGCGTGCACTTCTTGGCATCAGCAATATTGTCTGGGTTTGGTGGCTGTATATATATGGGATGGATGCCCAGGTGGGACAGTTATGGGATGGCCTTTCCTTCAGTCTCTGTTCCAAACTTTGTCTTTGTATTTCCTCCCAGGAATATTTTTTTCTTCCTTCTAAGGACTGAAGTATCCACACTTTGGTTGTCCTTCTTGAGCTTCATGTGGTCTGTGGATTGTATTTTGTGTAACTCAAGCTTTTGGGGTAATATCCACTTTTCATTCAACCATACCATGTGTGGTTTTTTTGTTTTCTCATCACTCTGTACAAAGCTAAAGTCAAAGTGGATCAATGACCTCCCCATAAAACCAGATACACTCAAACTGTTAGAAGAAAAAGTAGGGAAGAGACTCGAACACATGGGCACTGGGCAAAATTTCCTGAACAAAATACCAATGGCTCATGTTAGATCAAGTATCCACAAATGGGACTTCGTAAAACTACAAGGCTTCTGTAAGGCAAAAGATACTGTCACTCAGACAAAACAGCACCAACGGATTGGGAACAGATCTTTACCAATCCTATATCTAATAGAGGGCTAATATCCAATATATACAAAGAACTCAAGAAGTTAGACTCCAGAGAATCAAATAACCCTACTAAAAATGGGGTACAGAGCTAAACAAAGAATTCTCAGATGAGGAATATCGAATGGCTGAAAAGTACCTAAATGAATATTCAACATCTTTAGTCATCAGGAAAATGCAAATCAAGAATATATATTTTACTGAACAGTGGAAATAAGCTTTCCTTGAATAAAGCACACCCTGGTACACAAAGTAAGTCTTAACAATTTGTAAAAATTTAAATAACTTCATGTACTCTATATCATCATAATTCATTAAAACTTGACATCAACATTAAAAAATCTCAAATAAATAAACATAGGGTAAGCAACTCAATGCTAATGATGAATGGGTCAAAGGAAAAATCAATACATCTAAATGTTCATGGAAGTAAAAATTAAAAAACATAGAAATACCTTAGGAACACATTAAAAACAATCTTATGTAGGAATATTTAACCTTAAGAACCTTTAATTTAAAACATTATGAGCACAAATAAATGAGTTAACTATTTTTTGCAAGAATTTGTTAAAAAACAACTGCAAACTGGCCCACTTTTACTAGCTTGAAATAAACAATAGATGTCAATGCAACATGCTATGAAATAAAAGCAAACAATATGAAGAATCAACAAATCTAAGAACTTGCTCTTTGAGATGATAAACATGATTGGCAGACTCTTAGCTCAACTAATTAAAGATAGATGGCCAAAACAAATAGTCAGAAATAATTTTAAAAATATGAAGCCATATAGCCTACACTGAAAAATATTCAGATTATTATAAGAAAATACATTGAAAACCTGAACTACCTTAAGATGGAAAAGTCTAAAAGAAATGAATTATTCATTCAAACTACCAAAGCTAAACCAAGAAGAGGTCAGCAACTTAAAGAGACCTATAAGAAACATGAATACTGAAACAGAAATAAAGTCATCCAACTAACAAAAGCCCAGGCACAGATGGCTTTATAGCAGAATATTATCAAGCATTCAAAGAAGATCTAAAACCAATTCTTAATTTTTTATTGGTTATTTTATTTATTTACACTTTAAATGTTACCCCTCTTCACAGTTTCCCCTCTGCAAGTCCCTTATGGCATTCCCTTTCCCCATGCTTCCATGGGGAGTGCTCGCCCACCTATCCTCCCACCCACTCCTGCCTCACCTCCCTAGCATTCCCCTATGCTGGGGCATCAATCCTCCACAGGACCAAGGGCCTCCCCGCCCACTGACGTCAGTTAAGGCAATCCATTCAAATACCAAAACAATTTAAACATATGCACGTGTGTGTGTGTGTGCACGCACATGCACACACACATGCACACACACACACACACACAAGCACACACACACACACACAAGCACACACACACTCTATAGGCCATTAACCTCAAAAGGCAGATGTAAGTTTTCTAAATAAAATATCTGCAGACTTTCTGGAGGCATATACAAAAAGATCATGTTACTGAGTCAAGTTGACCGTATCCCAGACATGCGGTGATGGTTCAACCTACCTAAGTCAATGAATGTAATAAATCAATCATCTAAATGGGGCTTAAAGACAAAAAAACATATAATCATTGAAATAGATGTTAAAAATTTTCAACAAAATCCAATGTGCCCTCATGACAAAAGTCCTACTTCAACATAAAAAAAATGCTACATATGATAAACCCAGAATAAACTTCATTCTAACTGCTGAGAAACTTGAAGCAATCCCATTAATATCAGGAATAAGACAGACATTCATCAATTTGCCACCCCAACTCAATGTTGTGCACAGAGCACTGGCTAGAGTACTCAAAGAAGAAAATTAAAGAATAAAAATAGGAAAAGAATGGGTCAAATTATTCCTATTTGCAAATGATATATTACACATAACATATCTCAAATATCTTCAAGGTTACTTAAAGGAATGTCTAACAGCTTAAGCAAAGTGGCAAAATAGAAAATCAACTTTTAAAAATCATTAACATCTTGAACTCACGAACAAACACACTGATAAAGGAACCATGGACACACTCCAAACAGGCTCAAACAAATTAAATATCTTGGAATAAACCTTGGATCAAAGGGCTGAATAAGAAACCTGAAGGATGAAATGGATAGAACAGGATGTTATGAATAATATCCCATTTGCCCAGGAATGAAGGACTGAACTTTACAATCTGAACATCATGAAAGTGAAAGCCTTCTATAGAAATAAGAAAAGTATCAACTGAGTAAGAGAAAACCCACATGGGAAAGAATGCAAAACCAGATCAGGAAAAGAAACTAACCTATTAAAGAAAGGGCTATGGATCAGAACACAGGGTTCACCAAGAAAAAATAAAAATGACTAAGAAGTATACTCAAAAGTGTTTGGTATCTTTAGTAATTATGGAAATACAAATTGAAACAACTCTGAGATTTCTTCTTACCCTTGTCAGAATATTTTAGGTCAAAATTGGTAACTAAAAAGTATCCTTTAATTGTGTATGTAATTGTCATCTCAGAGGATGATTGCTGAATAAGCTTACCCTTTTAGAGCTTTCTGAATGCTGACTGGCTCGTTACACTCAGCTGTATTAGCTCAAACCCCTCTCTTAAGATCACTGACTCAATCTGACTTCTCTCAGCTTCAAACTGAAATGCTTTGCTTCACCTCAAACTAACTCTGTCAATTTGTTCTAATCTTCTGACTCCTCCTTATTCTCTGGTTTCAACACCTCTGCTAATTAGCATGAACTGCATGAACTCATGAATGAACTCAACTCCCCTTTATTGCACTCTATGCACTGACTCTCAACTGACCAAACAAGGCAAAACTGACTAGAACTCAGACATCTGCATGCTTGTGTTTCCTGAGTGCTAAGATTGAAGGTAAGAAACAAAATTTTATGTATCATATGAAATTTTGAGTAAATATAGATTAATGCTTCCCTGTATCTTACTGAAGCATCTTTCATGTTACTTATTTCTTCACTGCTCCATCTCCTTCTTTAATGACATCCCTAACACCTCTTCAACTAAAGTTCTCTCCTATCTTCTTGTTACATGCTTTTTAGTCACTTGCATTCTACTATTCTTCTATTCAGGGCTCACACAGTCCCTGTTTTCCTTCTGCACTTACTACAGGTTATATACTCACATCCAAGTATATAGAGGAAGAAACTGCAGATTAGAGAATTTGTAGTGTTTATCTTTCTCTGTCTGAGTTATACCACCACACCGGGACCTAAACTTTTCTTTATCTGAAACTTGCTTTATCCAAGCTTGTCTTGAACTCAGAGATCTCCCTGTATCTGTCTCACAGGATTAAAGGCATATCTATATTCCAGCCAGAACATACAGACTTAACAATTCTTTAAATATGATCTCTTGCCAGAGTGCCAAGTTGTTAAATTAAAATTCCTCTCCAGATTACAAATGCTACAGAGGACCTGACCAAACAGAACCCATATTCGCAGCTGACAGAATTGCAGACCAGTACAGCCACCTTGGGAATCAGCCTGGAGACTTCTCAAGGATCTACAAAATATCTACCATAAAAGCTATAACAGCTAACATATTACAAAAGTATCCGGCATCTTACCTGATGAACTCATAAATGACAATGTTCCCTGATATTTTATTCCCAATAACTAGAAAATTGAAACAAAATAAATGTCCTTCAAATGATGAATAAATAATAAAAATGATACACAATAAATATACTTCATTCCATCTATAATGAATATAGGCAGGTAAATACCTACCACTGTAAAACATTATATTAATTGAGGTAACTCAGATCCAGAAAGACAAATGCTACCAATTCTTTCATCTGCAGTTTCCACCTCCACATATTTGGATGTGAGTATATAACCTGTAGTAAGTACAGAAGGGAAAGGGGACTGGAGGAGCTCAGGAGAGAAGAGTAGCAGAATGCAAATGATAAGAATCGTGTAACAAGAAAATGGGAGAGGACATTAGTTGAAGAGGTGTCAGGGGTGTCATTACAGAAAGAGATGGAGAACTGAAGGAATATATAACTCTAAAGATGCTTCAGTGAGACACAGGGAAGCATTAGTTTATATTTACCCAGAATTTCATATGATACATAAAGTTTTATTACTTAAATACACACATGTTGAAAATATTAATAATACATAGTTTGAAAGAAGTTACACAACATGGGTTGATAATATTTATCCCAAGTACCAAGCATGACAAACTTCTTTTTAAGTTGTTGGAGTGCCCTGAAGACTCCTAAAACAATAAAGCCCATTGTCATTGCCCTTGGTTGCCTTCAAGAAATTGAAGGTAAGTCACTATTTATGAAAATACCATGCAATGGGGAATACAGAATTTGAGTAGGAACTAACCTGAAAGCTTCCTCCTTTAGCTCTCATATTACTGAGAGATAGTAAGCAAGAAGATAATGTACAAAGGCTACCAATAGTCCTATGCAGAGGTGATGGCTTATGAACACGATGACCAACATATCTAACGGTACAGTGGTGGCATTTATATTTTGACAATAACCAAAAATGTCTAATTCAACTCAAATTCCACATAGCAAGAGAGAAATCAGGCCTAGTCCTGTAAACCTAGCCATAGTTAATAAGCTCATAGACCTTAGAGGAGAACCCACTACTCCCATTTTCTTAAACCATTGTAATTCCTAATTGCATTAAAACCCTTATCCTTATGCCCACAGGTATAGATTACCTTATAAAGGCACGCCACAGGTCTTCTATCAAGCATCGTTTTGAAGCAGGAGACTATTATATGAATAGACAACTGATTAAAATGCAGAGAAAAGCTGACTGCAGCGTGCCCAGACCCACCTGTTACAGAAACAATAGACTTTCTGTCCCTGAGCTTCAGGGAATATCATGGAAGAGGTAGCAGAAAGATTGTAAGAGGCAGAGGACCAAGATATCTACAGAAAGATTGAAACCTGTAACTACAGCAGAGAAGCTATACCAACGAAATCTCCTCAACACCCCTACCTATATAAAGCCTGGACAATTCCGACAATAGGTAGCATCCTACTGTAAGTGACAGAAACTCACAGGGCCTTATCCCACATGAAATGTTATAAGCAATTAACAATAGTACAGAAAGAAAAGGCTTAGCTATTCCCAGAGAATAGGCCGTATTCTTTGTTTAGAAGTGTTCATAGTCTCTGTGGCCTATTGTGGGGACATTTTGGATTTTTTTTCCCTGTTTGTACTCAGCATGCCATTGGAGTACTCATGATGGCACAGATTCAATGTGTTGCTCTTGATAATATGGATGCTTCTGCTGTGTTAATTTCTGTTGGTTTATTGCCAGAGTCTGACTATCTTCAAGGGACTTCCTTAGCATCCTCCAGTGACTTAAAATTTTCACTGTAGAAGTCCTTCCCTTACAAAGGTATGTTTATCTCTATATGTTTTTTCAAGTGTCTTGGATGAGCTTGTTTTCCAATGAGCATTTGTGTTCTTCATACTTGTAACAAAGCTACTGATTTTTGTATGTCGATTTTTCTTCGTAGAAAATAAAACAATTGGTTGACTTAAAAGAGAGCGTACAGAATGGGAGAAAAATCTTTGGCAGGTATATGAATGTGACAGAAGATCAATCTCTAGAATACATAAAGAAATCCAAAAAAAAAATAAAAAAATAGACAATTTAATAACTTGATACATTAAAAATGAGCAACCAACTCTCAAAGTAAGAGACATAAATTGTCAATAAATACTTGAAAACATCATCATCCTTACTTATTAGAGAACAGCAAGATCAAGCAACACTGAAATTGCAACTCACCCCTATCAGCACAACAAGCAAGACAAGTAAGAGACCATGGCCAGGATGTGGGGAGGAAGGATGCGCTATTTTATCCTCTATTAAGAGGATGAAAATCAGTATGTGTGGAAACCAGTAGACAGTTTCCTTGGAAAGCAGTAATTCCATATAGATGTATAGCATGTGTGGGTATGTGCCTGGAGAACTTGAGATGAATAGCCGACAAAGCTATTCCAGCATCTACACATAGTGCACTATAATCCACATCTACACTTAGCATACTGTCATTCCCATCCACAGTTACAGCACAAGCATTCATGTCTACACTTAGAGCACTATCATTCAGATCTACACTTAGTGCACTGTCATTCCCATCTACATTTAGAGCACAATCATTCATGTCTACACTTAGTGCACTTTCATTAACATTAGCCAAGTTTAGGAATCAGCCCAGGTGATATAAACAAAAACTAAATGAGCTTTTAACATGTATGCATCCATAGTGAGGATTATTAGGCCAAAATAAGAAAAACGGGAAAAAGAGAAAAAGGATAGCTATGCCATTTGCTGTAAAATTTGCAAGAACTAGAAAAAGAGACCATAAATTTAATCAGTAGCAATGAGGGTGCATGGGAGGGTTCACAAGGAGAAAACGTCAGGAGAGAAATGATGTAATTATATTATACATTCAAAAATTATAAATATTATAGGTAAATAAGAAAATATAATAATGGAAGGAACATATAATTCTAATTTGAAAACCACTCATGAATTTCCTTTCACGTGGCCACATCCTTCTAAGAAGACACCATAATTTATAGTTTACCAATCTTGTAAATTTTTTGGTCTCAAGCCCTAATGAAATAATTTTCTGGTTCCAGAAACTGAAAGTTTCATGGAAAAAATATATAGCTGGACATGGTAGCAGTGCACACCTTTAAGGGATTAGAGAGGCAAAGGCAGTGGACCTCTGTGAGGTCAAGGACAGCCTAGTCTATAGCGCACATTCCAGAACAGCCACACCTGTTAACCACCTTGAAAAATAAAAAACACACAAACAAACCAACAAGCAAAATGCTTGACATTGGCTATTTGTGCAACAGACAACAGGATATGAGACTGGTAGGGCTACCACACTATAAAAGGGATTCTTTAAAATTCCCAGAAGAAAAGAGCCAGTGGTATCAACATATAAAAAACTTTTTAAAGTGAGTTTTAAAATAATAATCGCAGCAGAATCCCATTTGAAACCTGAGACCAATCATTTGGTCCTTCAGTCTGGATGAGTTGGGATTCAGAATTGCCACACAAACCATAGGAACACTGATTTCACTTAAGCAAGAATAGTACATTGAATACACATCCTAATTCTGGTCAAACCCGGGACACATCTCAGACTTATTTGAACTATGACCGTGAAGATCTTTCTCTCTTGTCTTATAAAGGAAAACAACACAAAACCACAATGAACTCATATGGAGGTGCAGAAAGTGGTGGTCACTTCTAACTCAAAGCATTTTAGACATGACAGTTCATATTCTCTTTCAACTTGGTGGGCCCTGTGTGAAGCTTTGCGGAATTTCTTAAGAGTGGGAAACCTCAGAAGAGAACATAGCATAGCATAACATAACAAATATAATATAAATAGCATAACATGAGATGTAGTCCTCATGACCCTGTACTGAGTCAAGTTACTATTTTTCTGTATCAATGATTGGCATGCATATTACAGCAATAGTATAAAATATTTAGAGGCATGGAATAAAATGGCTACAGCTATGCTGGGAGCATCAGACCATAACAAGTATGGCAGCAGTTGCCATAGTTCCTCAATAACTATCTCAGCCTAGGCATGGGAGGTCTAAGAACACAAGCAGTCCAGTACACAGTGCTGGGTCTCAGCAGTGCTAAACTCCTGCTGGAAGCTCTGGAGAGCTGCTGATCGCTAATCCACAATGAAAGCCTGGGACTGCTGCTTATGACCACAAGAAAAGAATCAGCCACAGCAAGAAGGTGAATCATCTAGTGGCAAAAGGAATCTTTCTCTGGTTTTCATATGTACCCTATCAGATTTTGCAATCAGTATTGGTCCCCCATGCCAATCATGACAATGGGAACAATTCTTTAGGTATGGCGACCTACCGAGGTGATTCCCATTTGTGGCAGCTTGGCATTGAAGGGAACCACCAGGGACTAAGAGAGGATGATCTGCCCCAGTAGAAAAAATCTCATTTAACAATGTACCTTCCGTGATCATTTTACATGAACTTCATTATGTATATGAAAGGCCATAAATACCATTCTGTGTCATTTTATTGCATTATGTAATCCAGAGTTTAGCTAATATTTTTTCTATAAAGAAAAAGTAGTTTTCATTTTGGGTTTGGTAGAGCATAGGATGGATGTCTGCAAAAACTGCTTTGCAATGGTAGCACAAACACATCCAGAAATAATAAGTGTAGGAATAAATCTTCCTGTGTTCCAATAGATTTTATTTATGAAAGCAAGCAGAAGATTGGATTTGGTTCATGTGCCATATGTAATTTTGCTGCCCACACCCATGGTAAGTAATAATTTATTGAAGGTTCTTGAAAGGGTACTGACCAAGGCAGATTTTGGAGACATTATTGTTATATGACCTGAATATTAAGTTTCTCTTTAGTGGACTGACCAATATTTCCATCAGATAGATGTAAAGTTGAACTTTACTTTTGGAAAATTCACAATACTTTATCATATGATTATGATTTTAAGTCATGTAAAGTCAACCAAATGATTTTTCTCTTATTTTTATTTTTTTCTCCAAAATAAATAATGGGTGGAACATGAGATAGTGTTGGAGAAGCTTGGTGTTGAGTATGACAAGAATGTGTTACATTCATGTATCACTTGTTAAAGAATAGATACATTAAATTTAAAACAACTGAAAGCTTAATCTGTGAAACATGAAAAATCTCTCTGATTGTCTCTGCCTCAAATTGCTAGAGAAATTCCCCCACAGACACACAGAGAAAAAAAGTTGGATTTGACTAATATGGAAAAAACTATTCACTGAGGGAGTTCTAATTAAGAGGAGATAAGATGTAGGGTCACTTGGCTATGAAGCTGTAGCCACAGTGTGCAGAGTGAACACACTAGTTAGTGAGCCACTTCTTGCTGATGTGATAGCAGTGTATTAGCTTGATTCTATTGTGGACTTTAAATTAACCAGCTATGTTTAGGGAACACAGTGCAAACAACTGGCTTTCCAAATTGCTTGTTATTTCTGCAATTAAACTGTACTCTCCTGCAACTGTCAGCAAAGAGCACTCCCATATGTAATCATGCATCATCGATTGATAAGGCACTTAGTGAGAAGCAACTGTGGGTAAGAATGTGAATAGCTCTACAGCAGAACATCTGCTTCATCCTCCTTTCCCTCCCCCACCTCCAGTACATCACATAGATCTCCCCTTCAAAACATCGCCTTTCCCGACAGTCATTGCTCTATCCTAGCTCCCACTCCAGCAGGCCACTCTAGACACAGATACAGGTAGGCTAACTGCAGATATTCACCTCTCCCTTCATGTCTCCTAATTTAATCCCCAGAGTCTCATTCCCAGCTCTGTAGCAGAATACCTGCTGTAGCCTTTCTTTCTACCCAATTTCTAGTGGATCACACAGATCTTCCACTCTAAGATTCCCTCCCCCAACTCATTGTTCCATGCCAGTCCCCACTTTCAGGGAACCAACCCACAGGCCTGCTGAAGCTCTTAAACCCAAAGATTTGAGGAGAAAGATCACTGACCCAAATCATCTAGCCCAAATTAATTAATCAATTAATTAAAGTGAGCATAGTTTTTATTTATACACTGAGCTGTCTTTCCCTAAAAGCAGGGTGCAAGAGATTGGCTCAAGCATTGGCTGTGAAGAAGAAAAGGCTTTTATAGCTCAGGTGTAAGGGTTTTCAAGATGGGGATTTGAGGGGCAAAATAGGTAGAGCTACAGGAGTAGAACACAAGCACAACAAATTTGTCTTAACAATGTTCTGAAACAGAGACATGATTGCAAGGTGATTATAACAAGGTAGTCCTAACAACAGGTAATTATAACAAGGTAGTTATGGGGTGATCAAAATAACCTTTGGAGACAAAGACATGGTTGTCCTTTCCTGGAGCAGGCGGTACAGAGCAATTTGGAGCTAAGGTTACAGGTTTAACCTAGCACAATCCTTGTGAAAGAGAAATTTAATCATAAACAGGAATGAGCCTAGTTTGTCTTTACTATAGGATGGCTTTTTCAGCCTCAGATGGAGTCAAGTGTGTTAATTAAAGGACCCTGCTTCCCTTCCTCATCTAGCCTCTCTCAGTTTCCTGAGCTCATCCCCATTCATAAGTGTCAGCTCTTAATACCTAGGAATATATTTGACACTAAATCTCAGTGGCCACAACTATAAGGATATCAATGAGTTTCCTCCCAGGCAATACAGAGCAAACTTACCCTCATAAAAACAAGGGCAGGCAACCAAAACCAAGAAAAAAAAACACTATCCAATAAAGACATAACCAGGTATCCGTACCTAAAATTACAATCCTCCCAAATCCAGACGTACAATCCTTCCAAATCCAGATGCCTAGATAACAGTGTAAACACAATAACTTGCAGTCCAATATGTCTCTGCTAGAGCCCAGAAGTCCTACCAAAACAAAGCTAGGACTATTCCAAAGAAACTAAAGCACAACAAAAAGACCTTTAAATAGGCTTCATTAAGTTGATAGCGATCTTTAAACAAGTAAATAAGCAAATAAATCCCTTAAAGATGTCTATGAAAACAGAAAGAGTGGAAGGAAATGAATGAAATCATTCAAGACCTTAATGTGAAAATAGAATCAATAAAGGAAACACAAATTTAGGATTATCAAGAAATGAAAAATTTAGGAACTCAAACAAGAACCTAAGAGGTAAGCCTCCCAAACAATTTAACAAACAGTATAAAAGATGGAAGAAAGAATCTCAGGCATCAAAGACACAATAGAAGAAATGGATAATTTAGTCGATTAAAATCTTAAGTCTAAAAATTCTCCTGGATAAAATAATCCAGGAAATATAGGGCAATGCAAACACACAAAACCTAGGGACCATAAAAATACAAGGGAAAGAAGAAATCTATGTCAAAGTCACAAAAATATTTTCTAAAAGGTCATAGAAGAATTTTATCTAAAGAAAGAGATGCCTATAAATGTGCAAGAAATATGTAAAGATTGAATAGAATAGAGCACAAAAAATCCCTTTGGGCACATAATAATCAAAACATTAATTATACAGAACAACAACGCAGCATCAGTAACAACAAAAGAATATTTAAAGCTGCAAGAGAAAAAGATCAAGTACTATATAAAAGCAGGCGTTTTAGAGTAATACCTAACTTCCATTGGAAACTCAAAAAGCAAGAAAGGCCTAGACAAATGTGCTATAGATTCTAAAATACCACAAATGCCAGTCTAGACTACTATGCCCAGCAAAACATTCAATCACAATAGATGGAGGAGATAAGACAGTCTGTGATAAAGCCAAATTTAATGAATATATGCCTACAATTTAGCATAACAGAAATTATTAGAAGGGGAATTTCAACCTAAAGAGATTTACCATACCCAGTAAAACACAAGGAATAAAAAGAGGGAAAACACAAAAATATAAATACACACACATACACACACACAAAATCCCATCAACATAATCACCACCATTACCACTACCACCACCACCACAACAATAACAACAAAACTACAGGAATCAATAAACACAGCTCATTGAAATCTTTTAACATTAATGGTATTCATTCTTCAATAAAAAGACACAGAGAAACAGAGAGGATGTGTAAACAATATCCATCTTTCTACAACATTCAACAGTTGAATCATACAATAAAGAATAGATATCTCCCCAGGGTAAAAGAAGGAAAGAGATATTACAAGTAAAAGGACCTAAGATGAAGGCTGCTATAAGGCATTTTAATATTTGACAATGTAGACTTCAAACCAAAACTAAACTGAAGAGAGGGAGAATGTATTTATATACACATCAAATGATAAAAATAATCCACCAAAAGACATTGTAATTCTTAATATCTATGTCCCAAATCAAGGAAACCCAGGTTTATATAAAATAAACTACTATAGCTTGAATCATATAGTGAATCTTACTGAATGATAGCTGGAAACTTAAATACCCCAGACATGCCAATAGATGTATTATCTAGAAAAGCCTAACTAAAGAAATACTGTAGTTAACTGATATTATAAACCAAATGCAGTTAACAGATAGTTACAGTATATTTCACTCTAGCACACATACAAAATGCTATACGTTCTTCTCAGAAATTCACTGTACTTTCTCCAAAATGTACCAACATTTAGCTATAAAGAAATCTCAACCAAAACATGAAAAAATAAAAATAGCAGAGTATATCCTATCTGACTACCATGGATAAAACTGGACAATAACAAGAGAAATCTTAGAAATATTACAAACTAATGAAAACTAAACAACTGACCACCAAATGAAACATTTGTCACAACAAAAATAAAGAAATAAATGAAAGATCTTCTAGAATTGAAATAAAAATAAATACACACCCCAAAATACCCAAATTTATGTAACATAATGAAAGTGGTTTCAAGAGGCAATTTCATAGCACTAAGAGCCAAAAAAATCCTAGAGGGAGCTCTCTTTTTTTTTTTTTTTCGCATTTTTTTTAATTAACTTGAGTATTTCTTATTTACATTTCAAGTGTTATTCCCTTTCCTGGTTTCCAGGCCAACATCCCCTAGTCCCTCCCCCTCCCCTTCTTTATGGGTGTTCCCCTCCCCATCCTCCCCCCATTGCCGCCCTTCCCCCAACAATCACATTCACTGGGGGTTCAGTCTTAGCAGGACCCAGGGCTTCCCCTTATACTGGTGATCTTACTAGGATATTCAATGCTACCTATGAGGTCAGAGTCCAGGGTCAGTTCATGTATAGTCTTTAGGTAGTGGCTTAGTCCCTGGAAGCTCTGGTTGCTTGGCATTGTTGTACTTTTGGGGTCTCGAGCCCCTTCAAGCTTTCCAGTTCTTTCTCTGATTCTTCAACGGGGGACCTGTTCTCAGTTCAGTGGTTTGCGGCTGGCATTTGCCTCTGTATTTGCTGTATTATGGCTGTGTCTCTCAGGAGAGATCTATATCCGCCTCCTGTCTGCCTGCACTTCTTTGCTTCATCCATCTTGTCTAATTAGGTGGCTGTATATGTATGGGCCACATGTGGAGCAGGCTCTGAATGGCTGTTCCTTCTGTCTCTGTTTTAATCTTTGCCTCTCTCTTCCCTGCCAAGGGGATTCTTGTTCCCCTTTTAAAGAAGGAGTGAAGCATTCACATTTTGATCATCCGTCTTGAGTTTCATTTGTTCTAGGCATCTAGGGCAATTCAAGCATTTGGGCTAATAGCCACTTATCAATGAGTGCATACCATGTGTGTTTCTCTGTGATTGGGTTAGCTCACTCAGGATAATATTTTCCAGTTCCAACCATTTGCCTACGAATTTCATAAAGTCATTGTTTTTGATAGCTGAGTAATATTCCATTGTGTAGATGTACCACATTTTCTGTATCCATTCCTCTGTTGAAGGGCATCTGGGTTCTTTCCAGCTTCTGGCTATTATAAATAAGGCTGCTATGAACATAATGGAGCACGTGTCTTTGTTATATGTTGGGGCATCTTTTGGGTATATGCCCAAGAGAGGTATAGCTGGGTCCTCAGGCAGTTCAATGTTCAATTTTCTGAGGAACCTGTAGACTGATTTCCAGAATGGTTGTACCAGTCTGTAATCCCACCAA
This sequence comes from Rattus norvegicus, assembly GCF_021556685.1. Lineage (NCBI taxonomy): Eukaryota > Metazoa > Chordata > Mammalia > Rodentia > Muridae > Rattus > Rattus norvegicus. Next base: position 109,482,918 of record NC_141535.1, on the reverse strand, counting down.
AAATGGAGGAGTGTTTCTCTTTGTCCACTTCCTTGCCAGCATCTGTTGTCCCCTGAGTTTTTGATCTTAGCCATTCTCACTGGTGTGAGGTGGAATCTCAGGGTTGTTTTGATTTTCATTTCCCTTATGACTAAAGATGTTGAACATTTCTTTAGATGCTTTTCCACCATTAGGCATTCCTCAGCTGTGAATTTCTTATTTAGCTCTGAACCCCCTTTTTTAATAGAGTTATTTGTCTCCCTGCAGTCTAACTTTGTGAGTTCTTTGTATATTTTGGATATAAGCCCTCTATCAGTTGTAGGATTGTTAAAGATCTTTTCCCAATCTGTTGGTTGCTGTTTTGTCCTAACAACAGTGTCCTTTGCCTTACACAAGCTTTGCAGTTTTACGAGATCCCATTTGCCAATTCTTAATCTTAGAGCATAAGCCATTGGTGTTTTGTTCAGGAAATTTTGCCCAGTGCCCATGTGTTCAAGATTTTTCCCCACTTTTTCTTCCATTAGTTTGAGTGTATCTGGTTTGATGTGGAGGTCCTTGATCAACTTGGACCTAAGCTTTGTACAGGGTGATAAGCATGGATCGATCTGCATTCTTCTACACGCTGACCTCCAGTTGAACCAGCACCATGTGGTGAAAATGTTATCTTTTTTCCATTGGATAGTTTTGCCTTCTTTGCAAAAAAAAATCAAGTGACCATAGGTATGTGGGTTCATTTCTGGGTCTTCAGTTCTATTCCATTGATCTATCTGCCTGTCTCTGTACCAATACCATACAGTTTTTATGACTATTGCTCTGTAATACTGCTTGAGTTCAGGGATAGTGATTCCCCCCGAAGTCCTTTTATTTTTGAGGATAGATTTAGGTATCCTGGGCTTTTTTTTTTTTTGTTATTCCAGATGAACTTGCAAATTGTTCTTTCTAACTCTATGACAAAATGTTTAGGAATTTTGATGGGGATTGCATTAAATCTGTAGATCGCTTTTGGTAAAATGGCCATTTTTACTATATTAATCCTGCCAATCCATGAGCATGGGAGATCTTTCCATCTTCTGAGATCGTCTTCAATTTCTTTCTTCAGAGGCTTGAAGTTCTTATCATACAGATCTTTCACTTGCTTGCTTAAAGTCACACTGAAGTATTTTATATGTATATTATCATTTTTATCTTATTTTATTGCATTTTCTTGTTACCTCTTAAAAGCCTGTTCTTTACTAATGAGAGATAGAAAAGAGTGGATCTCTCCAGAGGAGAGATGGTAAGAGAAATAGCACTTGTAAAGGAAGGAGAAAATGTAATTAGGATATGTTGCAAGTAAAAAGATTTTATTTTCCAAAAAATGGTCAATCACAGACAAAATACTTTAACCAAAATATTGTAGAATCACCATGATGTTTGAGTAATAAATCCAGCTGTTTTGAATAAGGATTTCTGATAGTCTTTGGCTGGGGGATATTGGCAGCTCATTAAACAATAAGGCAACTTATAAAACTTCATTTACATTCTGATTTCACTGTGTAACTGAACTCCTGGTGGGTTTATTTGACATGGAATGCTCAACATATAGTTAAGTGCCCAGCCATACTAGCTATGTCCACCAGAAATAAATGATAATTCCCTTTCCTTACAAAGGTCCGACATGTATAATGTCCATGATACTCCTATTGTAATCTGCACATGTCATGACCCTGCAGTTCTTTTTTAAAATTCAGACCCTTACTCAGATGGTCTGAGTAATGTCAAAAACTCTGCTCTCTAACAAATTGCAAAGGGATATTGAAACTAAATTTCAAACAACAGATTATTCAAGAAGCTACAGAACCTACTTGATATAGATTTAGTCATTTATTTTCTTTCCTTTTCAGGGTGTGATGATAGATGAGCAGTAGACAGATAATGTATAGAATATTTTCTGAAATCATTGATTTTTCTCACTCTTCTTTCTATTGGTTTAAGTGTGGAAAAATAAGAGGTATAAACATTTATATACTCATGATCTTCAGGTAGGCACATCCAATAGTTTGATGTTTTAGTTTACAGACTCTGGAAGAGAGTCTAAATCAAGCACTCTATATTAGATTGGTCTAGAGGCAGTTCTTTGGAAAATAGTCTTTATTCTAATTACTGACATGAGATTACTCAGCCTAAAAATGAACAGCACATTTCATGGATTTGGGTCCTAGACTGCATACAAAATGGAGCAAAGGAGTTGAGCACAAATGGGAATGCATTCATTACTCTTGTCTTGATTAGGGATGTGATATAAACAACTCCCTTAGATTTCTGTGGCTGTGCCTTCCTAACTATGAGATTGACTGTGTATTTGTTTTAGTTAGGGTTTCCTTGCTATAAAGAGATTCTATAACCATGGCAACTCTTGTAAAACATTTCACTGTTGCTGACTTATAGTTTAGACCATTATTGTCATAGTGAGAAGCATGGTGACCTGCAGGCAGACATTGTGCTGGAAAGGTACCTGAGAGTTCTACATTAGGATCTGAGGGCAACAGGAAGAAAAACTGACACACTTTGTCCATCAGTGCCAAAGCTATTCCAAGGCTATGCTTCCACACTGGTACCAGCCATGGAGATCTGAGTCCTCCTATATCAATTATCAATGAAGAAAATGACCTACAGAAATACCCATAGGTCACTTAAATGGAAGATATTACTTTAAATGAAGTTTACTCTTTCCAGGTGTGACTAAACTATAGCGTGGAAGTCATAAATATTATATATTATATGATATTATGACAGGTGAATCTCAAGAGTTCTATAACAAAATATTCTTATACTGAACAATGGGAAATTTATAAGCAACATAAATATAGTTTTGAAGATTAAAGGTTCAAGATCAAAATTCCAGCACGGTATGATATTGGGAAAAGCCCTTTTCTGGGCTATTTATAACTTCTCCCTTTCTTAAAAATGAATCTCTTTTTTTTTCTTTTGGTTCTTTTTTTTTCGGAGCTGGGGACCGAACCCAGGGCCTTGCGCTTCCTAGGCAAGCGCTCTACCACTGAGCTAAATCCCCAACCCCAACTTCTTCCTTTCTTACAAGATGGAGTGAAGTGTGAAGTTACATAAGGGCCCTTAGCTCATGTCAATTGCATCCCAAAGACATCAGTCTCTTACAGCATCATATGAGGGCATGGGTTTTATGTATGTATGTACTAGGGCCGAAAAAACCCTTAGGTAATGAACTAAGCAAATGAAGCCTAAACTCATAGGCTAACTGTGGAGGTCTCTACATGACGATGCCTCAAACTTTTCTCAAGAGACATGTGAATGCTCATAGTTGGAGATCAGCTTCTTGGATCTCAATTCTAAGTGGATTTCAACACTAACTTCTATCAACAATTTTAACCTGGAAATTCACCTTCATAATACTGAAACTTGATTGCTATTCTGTTTGTTTTTTTCCTGTGAGTTAGCCTTCATATTGCTATCTTTTTTCTATGGCCTTATGTGGCTCTTTCCCTGAATAAGGCATCTTGGATGTGTCTTTTTATTGAAACAGAAACCCTACCAGAGTGTCCTACTCTTATGGTATTTTCTAACCTCAGTTATCCTTCGCAGGCCCTATTCCCAAATGCAGTCATGTGGATGTCTTAGGTGTTCACCATGTGGTCCTTTCACCGCCTGTGCCTCAACTCTATAGCAGATCTAGCCTGATACAAAGCTAGAAAAAATAAATTCGTTTACTAGATATGTGCATCTTTTCATAGTAAGCAGCATTCAGCATAGAAGTAAATACTGAGTCGGAAGCATCAGTGAGCAGGGAAATGCAGTACCACGTTCATAAGAAGCAATTCATGTATTTTCTTATGAAACCACAGATGTTTTCAGTAGAGGGGATATCAATTTCATTTCTAGCTCCTGCCACACACCACATTGTCTGTTTAAGCCCAACAGAAGGACCTGGTGAGGGACCAATGCATCATCCTGATGTACAAATTTGCTAGTCACAGAAAATCTCTTGTCTCAATCACCATCAGTTTAACTGCTGAAAACTATTCTGTAAAACCAGTAAGGTAGAATCTAGATTCTCTTTGTGAGAGGCCTACAGACCACCCTACGTTTTACAATGAACAGTATTATAATTCACACTCTCATCTTTTTTTCCAAGACTTCATTTTTAGTACCTCAATTGGAGGAGCATATGGGCTATGATTCAATAATGATCCCATTAACCAACAGTTCTTCAAAATGACCCCTTGTGCCATTAATCTCTACAAAGCATTCCTCCTACATTGTTCTAGAAATACCCTTGAGCCATTTAACATAATGGTGTGCTGCTCTCCTTGGGCACATCCCACAGTCCAGGCACAAGGGAATTGATTTCAGTTCTCACCTCAACCTCTGCTTCTACTCAAGCTAAAAATGGTATTTCTCCTGCATTTTTAAGACAATGCAAAATAGGCAAGATTGGGGATCATTTTACTTTTGCCTGTGCATATTTAAGAGCACCTGGTATTGGCCACGATTTGATGCAGGTTGTGGATAAATTCTCCCTCAGAGGACCCACCATTCCCAAATCTGAAGCTAGATTACTGCTTCTTACTTTATGATATCTTCTGGATGTTTCAGCATCAAAGCACTTCAATGAGTAGAGGTGTCAAAAGCACTTAATCTTCATTTTTATTTAGGTTTTCATGGTAGTTCAGTTCTATAGGAGGGATAGTATTTCCATGGCTGAATTCCTATTATCAACCTTGACTTTCTCATAGTTTTACCTACTACCTCTGATAGAAGAACCCATGGAGTTGTAGATGGCATCAATGACATTGAAATTGCCATACATCTCTAGCAAGAAGTTAGGGCTGAATAGGTTTCAAGGCATCTCGGTTTTTCTACTTCTATTTCTTTCTTTCTATTCCTTCCTTTCCTTCCTTCCTTCTTCCCTTTCCTCCTCCTTTTCTTCCCTACACTCCTCTCTTTCCTATTTCCCTGTACATTTCCTTTCCTCATTCTGTCATTCCTTCTTTGTTTCCCTCTACCTTCTTCTGTCTCTGTGTTGTTTTTCCTTCCTTTCTCTTTCTTTTCCTTCCTTCCTTCCTCCCTCCCGTCATCCCTCCCTCCCTCCCTTCCTTCATTCCTTCCTTCTTCCTTCCTTCTATCTTGTCCTTCCTTCCTTTTCTTCTTTACTTCTTTGTTTTTTAATTTCTTTTTATTTAACTGAAGGAAAGGAAGTAGAAAATCAGAATTAAGTGGTACTTTTATGAGATGAGATAATATCAGGCCATATTCTTCCAGAAGTTTCTGTCATACACTGTCCCCATGATTTAGGTGTATATCCAACGGAAATTGTCACTGTCACAGTAAGAGCCAGAGCACAAATAGATCTTCCATTTTATGATTCTATAAGATTTTAAAATTTATGTTTTCATCTCTTGTTGTAGAAAAATTTAATCCTAATCCAGAGTTTCTAACCCATCTTGACCATTCAGCTACTGGAAAAAAAATACACACAACTTTTATTACAATAAGCCTTAATCATTGCACGAGGTGGGCAGATATCTGTCCTCTATGCTATCATGTCTATTTCCCAGCCAATAGTCAGTCCCGTTGTGTAATGTGTCATGTTTCATCTGGACTGCTCTTAACTCCAATTAGCCAACCCACATAGCCATTTAAGTCAATGCCATTTAAGTCAAGGGCAAATTCTCTACAATTCCCTTCTTCTCACCCTCATGCTTCTCCTCTGACCTACAAGTCACAGAACCCTAAATACTGCCTATCTCATCTGTTGGCTGTCAGCATCTTTATTCACCAATCAGAAATAACTTGGGGACAAGGTCACTTAGTTTCACATCACTTGTGACTACATATAGACTTTCTTGACCAAGGCAACCAGGTCTTGAGGAAGCAATATTAGCATTAGAATACAAGCAGCATCAGGTCAACCCACTTCATTTTCCTCTTGAGTAGAGTCACTCATCCCTGCGAAATCCAGGTAAGTGCTGTACTTCTTCAATGACCTCATGTAACTTCACATTCCCAGAGTTTAAAACAGTTAAAGAGCACAGGTTCTTTGGTCCTCCATACTAGAGTGGTTGGCTAATGCCAGCACTTTTATCCTGTCCACTGTCCCTTTCAACATCATTTCCATTACAAATGTTAACTGAAGGACTTTGGATCTTTGTTTGTGTCTTCATGAATTTAATTTTCAGAGTCTTGTATTCTTGGAATTTTCACTCATTAGTTGCCTTAGACCTAATCAATTATAACTCAAAATTTCAAAAAGGTGGTCCTAGTAATTGAGATTTAGCTGGGAGCTAAAAATAATCTACAAAACCCATGTGACTTCCTCAGCTTCTGCCGTGACAATCAGCTTACTTTGTGTTGCTACTGGAACTACTGTGTCTTCAATGAAATCAGTGCTGTCTCACAGGATGCTAGCTCCAGCGAGCTTTCTGCTCTTCTGTGCAGTTATATATTTAAAAGATGATCACTCAAATAGTTCATTTACTTCTCCTTACAAATCAATATCCATCTATCTCTAGCATGACACTTTCATCGAGTTTTCAGGAAAAAAATCTGTTTTCAGATAAATCAATCAATCAATCAATCAATCAATCAATCAATCCAAACCTTTCCTCCCCGTGCATTCTTTCCTTTTTTTCTGGCTCATGCTAATCGTTTCATTAGGTCTATCTAAGTAGCCTGTGCTAATAACCGTCTATTAATATATTTTAATGAATATCTACATTTTTTTCAGGGCTGGAAGACAGACCTCAATGATTAAGGGCATTTGCTCCTCTTAACACAGAGCCTGCGCTCAGTTTCTGGCACCAATATTTAGCTGCTCATACCAACTGTAACTCCAGTAGGATCCAGCGCCCACTTCTGTGCTCTACGGGACCTACACAGACATGCATATATCCTCTCATCCTCACAAGTATACATACTTAAAATGATATATCAGAACAAATTAAATTTTTAACAATGCATATCTACATTTTGGTTATTTTTTCCTCTCATTTTTCTTCAGCCCTGAGATGTACATCCATGACATTTCTTATCCAACTTGAAATCTGAAGCATAGACGTGTGCTATGGTAGGAATATTGATGTTAAACATTCAGTGGAACCAATCCTTTCAATGAAGGGAACACTGAGACATACAAACTATAAGGCTGAATAAAATGGTAAACCAGTTAATAGCAGTTAGCATAAACAACAGAGCTAAGTCATATACATCACAGTTGAACTAAATGTGGTTTCCTCAGATAGATCATCAACATCTGAGATAATAGAGAATAAAATTAAGGTAACAAAATAAAATTAAAATCAAAAGAAGAAAGAGTCCTGACACATTGTGAATCAAGGAACCTCCAAATGCCCTTTATTTCAATTTTGTTGGCTGTCTAGTGCAGGGCAGGCAACCTACCCTTTAGAGTAGTTTGTTTCCCAGTGAGACTTTCATGGAGGAAACTAAATTTTCACTTGGAAGTGAATATCAACTGGAGATAACTTTTGGGTTAGTGATGGAGACACGTGTTCTTCTCCAGTCAGCTCTTGGGCCTCATCCAGTGCAGGCCCTGTGAAAGCTGCCTCAGCCTTAATGAGTTCATAAGTGTGTTCATGCTATTGATTTAGACAGATTTGTTTCTGGGTGTTCTCCACCTCTTCTTGTTCTTACGATTTTCCTCATCTTCCCCTGAGGGAATGGATTAGATATGGACATACCGTTGAAAACTGAGTGTTCCAAGATCTCTCACTCTCTACATGGCTATGGGTCTCTGATTTGGTCCCATCTCCTGCAGGAGGAAGCTTCTTTGTTAATGACTGAACAAGGCACTTATCTATGAGTATATCACAGTAGTTGTCAACCTGGGCATCAAACTACCTTTTCACAGGAATTAACTAAGAGCATCCCAGAAAATGGATATTTATGACTCTTAACAGTAGAAAATTATAATTAGGAAATAGTAATGAAAATAATTATAGTTGGAGGTCATCACAGCATGAGGACCAATATTCAAGGATCATAGCATTAAGAAGCTTGAGAAACACTGTCATTGGGGCCATTTTATTGCTGTGGTGTTTTTGTTGTTGTTGTTGTTTGCTTGCTTGATTGCTTCCTTGTTTTAGAACATCAGTATTATGTTTTGACAAATTTTTGGTATCTGGGCTAATTAGTCTCAGGTTCTTGGTACACCTGCAATGGTGGGTGTGGGTGCCATTTTATGGAGTGGCCCTAAATTCAAATTAGATATTAGTTGGTTACATCTACAAACTTTATGCCACCATTGCCTTCCCATATTTTTTAAAATTTTATTGGTTATTTTATTTATTTACATTTGCATTTCAAATGTTCCCCTTCCAAATTTCTCATTCCCCTTACCCTGCCTCTATGAGGGTGCTCCTCTACCCACCCACACACTCCCACCTCACCACTCTAGCATCTCCCAAAGCTGGGGCATTGAGCCTTCATAGGACCAAGCGTCTCTCCTTCCATTAATGTCAGATAAGACCTGCAGCTGGTGCCATGGGTCTCTCCCACTTCTTTGGTTGATGGTTTAGTTCTGGGGGTCAAGTTAGTAGAGATTGTTGTTCTATCATTCGACTGTGGGATATCTGGGTTGTTTCCAACTTCTGGCTATCACAAATAAGTCTGCTATGAACATAATGGAGCAAGTTCCCTTGTGGCAAGGTGGGGCATCTTTTGGGTATATGCCCAGTAGTGTATTTACCCATATCTCTTTTCCTAATTTTTTTTAAAGTTTGTTTTTACTGGCTGTTTTGTGCTATGAGTGGTATAGCTCGGTCTTCATGTAGATCTCATCAACATGTGCTATCAAATGAAAATTTGATCTTAGCCATTTTTAGGGTCATTTTGATTTGCATTTCCTGATCATTAAGGACTTTGAGTATTTCTTAAGTGCTTCTCAGACACTCCAGATTCCTCTGTTTTGAATTCTCTATTCTATACCCCATTCTTTGATTCATTTGTTTGGTTCTTTTGGAGGTTAGCTTCTTGTGTTCTTTATATTTTGGATATTAGCCCTCAATCAGATGTGGGGTTACTGAGGATTTTTCCCTATCTTTAGGTTGCTGATTTGTTCTATCAATTATGTCCTTTACCTTACAGGAACTTTTCAGTTTCATGAGGTCCCATTTATCTGTTCTTGATCTTAGAGCCTGAGCAATGGAATTGTGTTTAGGAAATCCCCCTCAACCCTCACCTGCAACCCCCTGCCCTGTGCCCATGAGTTCGAGGCTCTTTCCCACTTTCTTTTTTTTTCTTTTTTTTCTTTTCTTTTTTTTATTAACTTGAGTATTTCTTATATACATTTCGAGTGTTATTCCCTTTCCCGGTTTCCGGGCAAACATCCCCCTCCCCCCTCCCTTTCCTTATGGGTGTTCCCCTCCAAACCCTCCCCCCATTGCCACCCTCCCCCCATAGTCTAGTTCACTGGGGGTTCAGTCTTAGCAGGACCCAGGGCTTCCCCTTCCACTGATGGTCTTACTAGGATATTCATTGCTACCTATGGGGTCAGAGTCCAGGGTCAGTCCATGTATAGTCTTTAGGTAGTGGCTTAGTCCCTGGAAGCTCTGGTTGCTTGACATTGTTGTACTTTTGGGGTCTCGAGCCCCTTCAAGCTCTTCCAGTTATTTCTCTGATTCCTTCAATAGGGGACCTATTCTCAGTTCAGTGGTTTGCTGCTGGCATTCGCCTCTATATTTGCTGTATTCTGGCTGTGTCTCTCAGGAGCGATCTACATCCGGTTCCTGTAGGCCTGCACTTCTTTGCTTCGTCCATCTTCTCTAATTGGGTGGCTGTATATGTATGGGTCATATGTGGGGCAGGCTCTGAATGGGTGTTCCTTCAGTCTCTGTTTTAATCTTTGCCTCTCCCTTCCCTGCCAAGGGTATTCTTTTTCCTCATTTAAAGAAGGAGTGAAGCATTCACATATTGATCATCTGTCTTGAGTTTCGTTTGTTCTAGGGATCTAGGGTAATTCAAGCATTTGGGCTAATAGCCACTTATCAATGAGTGCATACCATGTATGTCTTTCTGTGATTGGGTTAGCTCACTCAGGATGATATTTTCCAGTTCCAACCATTTGCCTACGAATTTCATAAACTCGTTGTTTTTGATAGCTGAGTAATATTCCATTGTGTAGATGTACCACATTTTCTGTATCCATTCCTCTGTTGAAGGGCATCTGGGTTCTTTCCAGTTTCTGGCTATTATAAATAAGGCTGCGATGAACATAGTGGAGCACGTGTCTCTTTTGTATGTTGAGGAATCTTTTGGGTATATGCCCAAGAGAGGTATAGCTGGATCCTCAGGCAGTTCAATGTCCAATTTTCTGAGGAACCTCCAGACTGATTTCCAGAATGGTTTTACCAGTCTGCAATCCCACCAACAATGGAGGAGTGTTCCTCTTTCTCCACATCCTCTCCAGCATCTGCTGTCACCTGAGATTTTGATCTTAGACATTCTCACTGGTGTGAGGTGAAATCTCAGGGTTGTTTTGATTTGCATTTCCCTTATGACTAAAGATGTTGAACATTTCTTTAGGTGTTTCTCAGCCATTCGGCATTCCTCAGCTGTGAATTCTTTGTTTAGCTCTGAAACCCATTTTTTAATAGGGTTATTTGTTTCCCTGCGGTCTAACTTCTTGAGTTCTTTGTATATTTTGGATATAAGGCCTCTATCTGTTGTAGGATTGGTAAAGATCTTTTCCCAATCTGTTGGTTGCCGTTTTGTCCTAACCACAGTGTCCTTTGCCTTACAGAAGCTTTGCAGTTTTATGAGATCCCATTTGTCGATTCTTGATCTTAGAGCGTAAGCCATTGGTGTTTTGTTCAGGAAATTTTTTCCAGTGCCCATGTGTTCCAGATGCTTCCCTAGTTTTTCTTCTATTAGTTTGAGTGTGTCTGGTTTGATGTGGAGGTCCTTGATCCACTTGGACTTAAGCTTTGTACAGGGTGATAAGGATGGATCGATCTGCATTCTTCTACATGTTGCCCTCCAGTTGAACCAGCACCATTTGCTGAAAATGCTATCTTTTGTCCATTGGATGGTTTTGGCTCCTTTGTCAAAAATCAAGTGACCATAGGTGTGTGCGTTCATTTCTGGGTCTTCAATTCTATTCCATTGGTCTATCTGTCTGTCTCTGTACCAATACCATGCAGTTTTTATCACTATTGCTCTGTAATACTGCTTGAGTTCAGGGATAGTGATTCCCCCTGAAGTCCTTTTATTGTTGAGGATAGCTTTAGCTATCCTGGGTTTTTTGTTATTCCAGATGAATTTGCAAATTGTTCTGTCTAACTCTTTGAAGAATTGGATTGGTATTTTGATGGGGATTGCATTGAATCTGTAGATTGCTTTTGGTAAAATGGCCATTTTACTATATTAATCCTGCCAATCCATGAGCATGGGAGATCTTTCCATCTTCTGAGGTCTTCTTCAATTTCTTTCCTCAGTGTCTTGAAGTTCTTATTGTACAGATCTTTTGCTTGCTTGGTTAAAGTCACACCGAGGTACTTTATATTATTTGGGTCTATTATGAAGGGTGTCGTTTCCCTAATTTCTTTCTCGGCTTGTTTCTCTTTTGTATAGAGGAAGGCAACTGATTTATTTGAGTTAATTTTATACCCAGCCACTTTGCTGAAGTTGTTTATCAGCTTTAGTAGTTCTCTGGTGGAACTTTTGGGATCACTTAAATATACTATCATGTCATCTGCAAATAGTGATATTTTGACCTCTTCTTTTCCGATCTGTATCCCCTTGATCTCCTTTTGTTGTCTGATTGCTCTGGCTAGAACTTCAAGAACTATATTGAATAAGTAGGGAGAGAGTGGGCAGCCTTGTCTAGTCCCGGATTTTAGTGGGATTGCTTCAAGTTTCTCTCCATTTAGTTTAATGTTAGCAACTGGTTTGCTGTATATGGCTTTTACTATGTTTAGGTATGGGCCTTGAATTCCTATTCTTTCCAGGACTTTTATCATGAAGGGGTGTTGAATTTTGTCAAATGCTTTCTCAGCATCTAATGAAATGATCATGTGGTTCTGTTCTTTCAGTTTGTTTATATAATGGATCACGTTGATGGTTTTCCATATATTAAACCATCCCTGCATGCCTGGGATGAAGCCTACTTGATCATGGTGGATGATTGTTTTGATGTGCTCTTGAATTCGGTTTGCCAGAATTTTGTTGAGTATTTTTGCGTCGATATTCATAAGGGAAATTGGTCTGAAGTTCTCTTTCTTTGTTGTGTCTTTGTGTGGTTTAGGTATAAGAGTAATTATGGCTTCGTAAAAGTAATTCGGTAGTGCTCCATCTGTTTCAATTTTGTGGAATAGTTTGGATAATATTGGTATGAGGACTTCTATGAAGGTTTGATAGAATTCTGCACTAAACCCGTCTGGACCTGGGCTCTTTTTTGTTGGGAGACCTTTAATGACTGCTTCTATTTCCTTAGGAGTTATGGGGTTGTTTAACTGGTTTATCTGTTCCTGATTTAACTTCGATACCTGGTATCTGTCTAGGAAATTGTCCATTTCCTGAAGATTTTCACGTTTTGTTGAATATAGGTTTTTATAGTAAGATCTGATGATTTTTTGAATTTCCTCTGAATCTGTAGTTATGTCTCCCTTTTCATTTCTGATTTTGTTAATTTGGACGCACTCTCTGTGTCCTCTCGTTAGTCTGGCTAAGGGTTTATCTATCTTGTTGATTTTCTCAAAGAACCAGCTTTTGGTTCTGTTGATTCTTTCTATGGTCCTTTTTGTTTCTACTTGGTTGATTTCAGCTCTGAGTTTGATTATTTCCTGCCTTCTACTCCTCCTCGGTGTATTTGCTTCTTTTTGTTCTAGAGCTTTTAGGTGTGCTGTCAAGTTGCTGACATATGCTCTTTCCTGTTTCTTTCTGCAGGCACTCAGCGCTATGAGTTTTCCTCTTAGCACAGCTTTCATTGTGTCCCATAAGTTTGGGTATGTTGTACCTTCATTTTCATTAAATTCAAAAAGTTTTTAATTTCTTTCTTTATTTCTTCCTTGACCAGGTTATCATTGAGTAGAGCATTGTTCACTTTCCACGTATATGTGGGCATTCTTCCCTTATTGTTATTGAAGACAAGTTTTAGGCCGTGGTGGTCCGATAGCACGCATGGGATTATTTCTATCTTTCTGTACCTGTTGAGGCCCGTTTTTTGACCAATTATATGGTTAATTTTGGAGAAAGTGCCATGAGGAGCTGAGAAGAAGGTATATCCTTTTGCTTTAGGATAGAATGTTCTATAAATATCCGTTAAGTCCATTTGGCTCATGACTTCTCTTAGTCTGTCGACATCACTGTTTAATTTCTGTTTCCATGATCTGTCCATTGATGAGAGTGGGGTGTTGAAATCTCCCACTATTATTGTGTGAGGTGCAATGTGTGTTTTGAGCTTTAGTAAGGTTTCTTTTACGTATGTAGGTGTCCTTGTATTTGGGGCATAGATATTTAGGATTGAGAGTTCATCTTGGTGGATTTTTCCTTTGATGAATATGAAGTGTCCTTCCTTATCTTTTTTGATGACTTTTAGTTGGAAATTGATTTTATTTGATATTAGAATGGCTACTCCAGCTTGCTTCTTCTGACCATTTGCTTGGAAAGTTGTTTTCCAGCCTTTCACTCTGAGGTAGTGTCTGTCTTTGTCTCTGAGGTGTGTTTCCTGTAGGCAGCAGAATGCAGGGTCCTCGTTGCGTATCCAGTTTGTTAATCTATGTCTTTTTATTGGGGAGTTGAGGCCATTGATATTGAGAGATATTAAGGAATAGGGATTATTGCTTCCCGTTATATTCATATTTGGATGTAAGGTTATGTTTGTGTGCTTTCATTCTCTTTGTTTTGTTGCCAAGACGATTAGTTTCTTGCTTCTTCTAGGGTATAGCTTGCCTCCTTATGTTGGGCTTTACCATTTATTATCCTTTGTAGTGCTGGATTTGTAGAAAGATATTGTGTAAATTTGGTTTTGTCATGGAATATCTTGGTTTCTCCATCTATGTTAATTGAGAGTTTTGCTGGATACAGTAACCTGGGCTGGCATTTGTGTTCTCTTAGGGTCTGTATGACATCAGTCCAGGATCTTCTGGCCTTCATAGTTTCTGGCGAGAAGTCTGGTGTGATTCTGATAGGTCTGCCTTTATATGTTACTTGACCTTTTTCCCTTACTGCTTTTAATATTCTTTCTTTATTTTGTGCGTTTGGTGTTTTGACAATTATGTGACAGGAGGTGTTTCTTTTCTGGTCCAATCTATTTGGAGTTCTGTATGCTTCTTGTATGTCTATGGGTATCTCTTTTTTTAGGTTAGGGAAGTTTTCTTCTATGATTTTGTTGAAGATATTTACTGGTCCTTTGAGCTGGGAGTCTTCACTCTCTTCTATACCTATTATCCTTAGGTTTGATCTTCTCATTGAGTCCTGGATTTCCTGTATGTTTTGGACCAGTAGCTTTTTCCGCTTTACATTATCCTTGACAGTTGAGTCAATGATCTCTATGGAATCTTCTGCTCCTGAGATTCTCTCTTCCATCTCTTGTGTTCTGTTGGTGAAGCTTGTATCTACAACTCCTTGTCTCTTCTTTTGGTTTTCTATATCCAGGGCTGTTTCCCTGTGTTCTTTCTTGATTGCTTCTATTTCCACCCTCAATTCCTTCAACTGTTTGATTGTGTTTTCCTGGAATTCTTTCAGGGATTTTTGTGTCTCCTCTCTATGGGCTTCTGCTTGTTTATTTATGTTTTCCTGGAATTCCTTCAGGCATTTTTGCGATTCCTCTCTGTAGGCTTCTACTTGTTCTCTAAGGGAGTTCTTCACGTCTTTCTTGAAGTCCTCCAGCATCATGATCAAAAATGATTTTGAAACTAGATCTTGCTTTTCTGGTGTGTTTGGATATTCCATGTTTGTTTTGATGGGAGAATTGGGCTCCGATGGTGCCATGTAGTCTTGGTTTCTGTTGCTTGGGTTCCTGCGCTTGCCTCTCGCCATCAGATTATCTCTAGTGTTACTTTGTTCTGCTATCTGACAGTGGCTAGACTCTCCTATAAGCCTGTGTGTCAGGAGTGCTGTAGACCTGTTTTCCTCTCTTTCAGTCAGTTATGGGGACACAGTGTTCTGCTTTCTGGCGTGTAGTTTTTCCTCTCTACAGGTCTTCAGCTGTTCCTGTGGGCCTGTGTATTGAGTTCACCAGGCAGCTTTCTTGCAGCAGAAAATTTGGTCTTACCTGTGGTCCTGAGGCTCAAGTTCGCTCGTGGGGTGCTGCCCACGGGCTCTCTGCAGCGGCAGCAACCAGGAAGACCTGTGCCGCCCCTTCCGGGAGCTTCAGTGCACCAGGGTTCCAGATGGTCTTTGGCTTTTTCCTCTGGCGTCCGAGATGTGTGTGCAGGGAGCAGTCTCTTCTGTTTTCCCAGGCTTGTCTGCCTCTCTGAAGGTTTAGCTCTCCCTCCCAAGGGATTTGGGTGCAGAGAACTGTTTATCTGGTCTGTTTCCTTCAGGTTCCGGTGGTGTCTCAGGCAGGGGTCCTGCCGCTCCTGGGCCCTCCCCCACGGGAGCCCAGAGGCCTTATACAGTTTCCTCTTGGGCCAGGGATGTGGGCAGGGGTGAGCAGTGTTGGTGGTCTCTTCCGCTCTGCAGCCTCAGGAGTGCCCACCTGACCAGGCGGTTGGGTTTCTCTCTCACCGGGTCTGGGAGCAGAGAGCTGCTGCGGGCCGGGATCCGCGGGTGTGGGACTTCCGGTAAACACAGAACGTGCCCGGTCCTAGAGGAATTCTGCTTCCGTGTGTCCCAAGCTCACCAGGCAGCTTTCTTGCAGCAGAAAAGTTGGTCTTACCTGTGGTCCCGAGGCTCAAGATCGCTCGTGGGGTGCTGCCCACGGGCTCTCTGCAGCAGCAGCAACCAGGAAGACCTGTGCCCCCCTTTCTGGGAGCTTCAGTGCACCAGGGTTCCAGATGGTCTTTGGCTTTTTCCTCTGGCGTCCGTGATGTGTGTGCTGGGAGCAGTCTCTTCTGGTTTCCCAGGCTTGTCTGCCTCTCTCCCCACTTTCTTTTATATTAGATTCACTGTTCTGATTTTATGTTGAGTTGCTTGATTCACTTGGACTTGAGCTTTGTTCAAGGTGACAAATATGTATCTATTTTAATTTTTCTATCTATCAGCTGCCAGGTAGACCAGCACATTTTTTTGAAGATGCTTTCTTTTTTCCCATTGTATATTTTTGGCTTCTTTATCAAGGTTCAAGTGTCCATAGGTGTGTGGTTTATTTCTGGGTCTTCAATTCTATTCTCCTGATCAACTTGTCTGTCACTGTGCCAATACCATGCCATTTTTGTTACTATTGCTCAATAGTACAGCTTTAGGTCAGAAATAGTGAATCCTCCAGAAGATCTCTTATTTTTGAGAATAGTTTCCATTATACTGGGTTTTTCTTTTTTTGTGTGTGTGGCAGATGAGATTGAGAATTGTTCCCCCTTCTAAGAAAAACTAAACCTTCAACACTTTGGTCTTACTTCTCTCTTTCCCCCCCTTTATTTTCTTTTATTGGATATTTTTATTTACATTTCAAATGTTATCCCATTACCAGTTTGCCTCCAGAACCCCATCATATCATCCTCCCACCCCTGCCTCCTTGAGGGTGCTCCCCCACCACTGACCCACTCCTTCCTGCCTCCCTGCCCTGGCATTCCCCTATACTGGGCATGAAGCCTTCACAGGACCAGGGACCTCTCCTCCCATTGAGTTTCTGTAAATTGCATCTTGGTTACTCCAAGCTTATGTATAAATATCCACTTACCGGTGTATGCATACCATTTGTGTTCCTTTGAATTGGGTTACCTCACAAAGGATGATATTTTCTAGTTCCATTCATTTGCCTAAGAATTTCACGAAGTCATTGTTTTTAGTAGACAAGTTATTACACTTACACTATACACTGTGCAAATTGTACCATATTTTCAATATCTATTGCTCTATCGAAGGGCATCTGGGTTCTTTCTAGCTTCTGGCTATTAAATATAAGGCTGCTATGAACATAGTGGAGCACGTGTCCTTGTTATATATTGGAGTATAATTTGGTTATATGCCCAGGAGTGCTATAGCTGGTTACTCAGGTAGTCCAATGTCCAATTTTCTGAGGAACCTGCAGACTGATTTCCAGAGTGATTGTACCAGCTTGCAATCCCACCAATAATGGAAGAGTGTGGTTCTTTCTCCACATCCTCAAGAGTATCTGCTGTCACCTGAGTATTTGATCACCTTAGCCATTCTGACTGGCATGAGGCAGAATCTTAGGATTCTTTTGACTTGCATTTCCCTGAGGACTAAGGATGTTGAAAATTTCCTTAGGTGCTTCTCATCCATTCGATATTCCTCAGTTGATATTCTCTGTTTAACTTTCTAGCCCATTTTTAAAAAGGGTTTTTAGATTCTCTGGAGTCTAACTTCTTGAGTTCTTGGTATATATTGGATATTAGCCATCTATCTGATAGAGGATTGGTAAAGATCTTTTCCCGAATCTGTTGGTTGCCATTTTGTCCTAATGCAATTGTCTTTTGCCCCACAGAAGCTTGGCAATTTTATGAAGTCCTATTTGCTGATACTGATTTTAGAGCATAAGTCATTTGTATTCTGTTCAGGAATTTGCTCCTGTGTCCATGTGTTCAAGGCTCTTACCCACTTTCCCTCCTATTAGTTTCAGTGTATCTGATTTTATGTGGAGGACCTAGATCCGCTTCGACTTGAGCTTTGTACAAGGCAATAAGAATGAATCAGTTTGTTTTCTTCTACATGCTGACCACCAGCTGAACCAGCACCATATGTTGAAAATGCTGTCTTTTCTCCACTGCATGATTTGAGCTCATTTCTCAAAGATCAATTTACTATAAGTGTGTCGGTTCATTTCTGGGTCTTCAATTGTAATCCATTGATCTACCTTCCTCTCTCTGTACCAATGACATACAGTTTTATCATTGTTGCTCTGTAATTCAGCTGGAGGTTAGGGATTGTGATTTCCTCAGAAGTTCTTTTATTGTTGAGAAAACTTTTAGGTATCCTGTTGTTGTTATCATCATCATCATCACCATCATCATCATCATCATCATCATCACCACCACCACCACTATTATTATCATTACAATAATTATCATTATTATTATTATTATTATTATTATTATTATTCCAAATGAATTTGCAAATTGCTCTTTCTAACTCTGTGAAGAATTGAGTTTGAATTTTGATGGGGATTGTATCTGTAGATTGCTTTCAGGAAGATGGTCATTTTACTATATTAACCCTGCCAATTCAAACTTATGGGAGATCTTTCCATCATCTGAGATCTTCTTCAATTTCTTTCTTCAGAGCCTTAAAGTTCTTGTCATACAGATCTTTCACTTGCTTGGTTAGGAGTTACACTAAGGTATTTTATGTTATTTGTGACTATTTTGAAGGATGTCATTTCCCTAATTCCTTTCTCAGCCTGTTTATCCTTTGAGTAGAAGATGGTTTGAGTTACTTTTATATCCAGTCACTTTGTAAGTTGTTTATCAGATTTAGGATTTCTCTGGTGGAATTTTTGGGGTCACTTATGTATACTATTACATCATCTACAAAAAGTGATATTTTTACTTCTTCCTTTCCAATTGTATCCCTTTGACCTCCTTTTGGTGTCTGATTCCTCTGCCTATGAGTTGTAGTAAGATAATGAATAGGTGGAGAGAGAGTGGGCATCATTATCTAGTCTCTGATTTTAGTGGATTGCTTCAAATTTCTCTCCATTTAGTTTAATGTTGGCTACTGATTTGCTGTATATTGATTTTACTATGTTTAGGTGTAGGCCTTGAATTCCTGATCTTTCTAAAACTTTATCCATGATGGGGTGTTGAATTTTGTCAAATGCTTTCTCAGCTTGTAATTGTTTTTGTTGTTGTTGTTGTTGTTTTTTGTTTTGTTTATTTTTTGTTGGCTTATATAACAGATTACATTAGTGGATTTCCTTATATTGAATCCTCCTTGCATCACTGGGTTGAAGCCTACTTGATCATGTTGAATGATCATTTTGATGTGTTCTTGGATTCTGTTTGCGAGAATTTTAGTGAGTATTTTGGCATGGATATTCATAAGGGAAATGTGTCCGAAGTTCTTTTTCTTTATTAGGTCTTTGTTTGGTTTAGGTATAAGCATAATTGTGGCTTCCTAGAGCAAATTCATAGTGTTCCTTCTCTTTCTATTTTGTGGGACATTTTGGAGAGTATTGTATCGTCTTCTATGAAGGTCTGATAGAATTCTGCACTAAACCCATCTGGACCTGGGCATTTTGGGGGTCTGAGACTTTTAATGACTGCTTCTATTTCTTTAGGGGTTATAAGACCATTTAGATGCTTATCTGATACTGATTTAACTTTGGTACCTGGTGTCTGGTATCTAGAAAATTATACATTTCATCTATCTTTTCCAGTTTTATTGAGTATATGTTTTGTAGTCGGATCTGACAATTTTTTAAAATTTCTTCCATTTCTATTGTAGTGTTTCCCTTTTCATATCTCATTTTGTTATTTTGGATACTGTGTGGTTAGTCTGTCTAAGTGTGTATCTATCTTGTTGATTTTCTCAAAGAACTAGCTCCTAGTTTTGTTGATTCTTTGTATAGGTGTTTGTTTGTTTGTTTGTTTGTTTGTTTCTGCTTGTTTGATTTCAACCCTGAGTTTTCTTATTTCCTACCGTCTACTTCTCTTGGGTATATTTGCTTCCTTTTGTTCTAAATCTTTCAGGTGTGTTGTATGACTGGATTTGTGGAAAGATATTGTGTAAATTGTGTTTTGTCATGGAATATCTTGGTTTTTGATCTATATTAATTGAGAGTTTTGCTGAGCATAGTAGCCTGGGAAGGAAGTGTGTTCTTTTAGGGTCTGTATGACATCTGCCTAGCATCTTCTGGCCTTTAGATTTTCTCTTGAGAAGTCTGGTGTAATTCTGATAGATCTGTTTTTATATATTACTTGACCTTTTCTCCTTACTGCTTTTTAATATTCTTTATTTTGTGCATTTGGTGTTATAACTATTATTTGATGGAAGGAATTTCTTTTCTCATCCAGTCTATCTGGTGTTATGTAGTCTTTGTTTATGTTTATGGGCATAACTTTCTTTAGGGTAGGGAAGTTTTCTTCTATAATTTTGTTAAAGGTACTTTAATTTGTCAATCTCTTTTCTATATCTATTATCCTATTTCCTGGATGTTTTGGGTTAGAATCTTTTTGTATTTCCCATTTTTTGACTGTTATGTCAATGTTTTCTATCATGTTTCCTTTCCTGAGCTTCCTCTTCTATTTCTTCTATTCTGTTCATGATGATTGTGTCTGTAACTCCCGATATCTTTCCCAGGTTTTCTATTTCCAGGGTTGTTTCCCTTTGTGATTTCTTTATTGTTCCTATTTCCATTTTTAAATCCTGAATGGTTTTGTTCAATTCCTTCACCTGTTTGGTTGTGTTTTACTGTAATTCTTTAAGAGATTTTTGTGTTTCCTCTTTAAGGACTTCTACCCCTTTGTCTGTGTTGTCCTGTATTTCTTTAAGGGAGTTATATAAGTCCTTCTTTTTTTCCTTTTTTTTTTTATCTTTATTAACTTGAGTATTTCTTATTTACATTTCGGTTGTTATTCCCCTTCCTAGTTTCCGGGCCAACATCCCCTCCCCTTCTATATGGGCTTCCCCTCCCCATCCTCCCCCCATTACCGCCCTCCCCCCAACAATCACATTCACTGGGGGTTCAGTCTTGGCAGGACTAAGGACTTCCCCTTCCACTGGTGCTCTTACTAGGCTACTCATTGCTACCTATGAGGTTGGAGCCCAGGGTCAGTCCATGTATTGTCTTTGGGTAGTGGCTTAGTCCCTGAAAGCTCTGGTTGCTTGGCATTGTTGTTCATATGGGGTCTTGAGCCCCTTCAAGCTCTTCCAGTCCTTTCTCTGATTCCTTCAACGGGGGTCCCGTTCTCAGTTCAGTGGATTGCTATACAGTTTGGAGAGCATTCTCTCTGTAGTTATAGCAAGGATAGTTTATTTTTGTTTTGTTGTTTTGGTTTGGGGTGTTTGGGTTTTTTTGTTTGTTTGTTTGTTTGTTTTCTTTTGTTTTGCCACTTGGCAGCTTGCACATTTGAAGCACAGTCTGTAAAGATATTTTCATTGCTCACAATCTTCTTTGAAGTGGAATTGAGGTACTGCCAGGGGCAGACCTGTATTACTGTCAAAAAAGATCTTTTAGTAAAAAAAAATCTTTAACTGGCATATTCAAAACCATAAGACTATCTATTATGTCTGAATTGGTTGTTTCTAGCTATTTACTATCTGTTTGACTTTGAAAACATCTACATAAAGCTTAATTTTACAAATACCTAAACTAGTACCTATAAGATCATATATTGATTGACTACTAAGTCTCATGTCTTACTTATATTTAGATTCTAATATGAGCTTTTAAAAGGACTAGAACTTCACACTGTATTTTAAACAATTATACAGGTACAATGCCTCAAATAAAAGATAAAAGGCATAAATACATAATATGTTGTAGCAAAATACAACCTCGATTTTGTATCAATATACAAAGATTTATACCCATGAAACAAGATATAAACTTAATATATATATATATATATATATATATATACATATATATATATATCGATATACAAAGATCTATACCAATGTTAGCTTAATGGTTTAGTAATTCTCTTTTTACTCTTTATTTCTATTATTCCTATATTTACCCCCTTTTCTTTTCATACATAACCTTTTCTCCCTAACACTAGATAGAAGAAAAACAAAGAATAAAGGAAAAGAAAAAAAGATAAAAAGAACTTCCTGAATCTAACTTCTCTATTTTGATTCCTTCCTGTCCAAGATCATAACTATTCCTAACCATCCTCCTTCAATGGTGCCAAACATTGACCACTCATATAATGACCAAAAATCATCAGTCTCACCTCTTGAAAATGGGAGTATTGTTCTCTTAAAATTGTTCTCTGTTGATTTGGGGCCTTGTTTTTCTTTTGGGGACCCAAGAATATTGGGAAAATGATTAGTCTTAAGGAAGCTGGCAGAAATAGTTGTTGTCTAGTATCTATATGTTGTTAAATGCAGACTGAAATGAAGTCATGATTAGAACAGTCTAAAAGGCTGGACTGAGTGAACTAGCTGCTTTGAAGTTGTCCTGAAAACAAGTCTTTTGGTGAAACAGCATTGAGGCAGTCTGAGGTTAGGATCGGGTAGAGTTTGAAACAATATGCCTCAGCATCTCAGCATCCTCTTAGGATGAATCTTGTCAGGATTATATTGACTTCATTGGTATTCACAAGCATATAACTTTCATAGGTATTGTATCTTTTACCCTTAACCCATGTATAGAATGTATAATGTTAGTAGTTCTGTTAAGGGTGATATTTTCTTTTTGCTCTATATATGAACAGGTGAGTACTGTGTCTTTCTTTATAAGTCAGTTTGAATAGTATAACTAAACTATAATATAAATTTAATATATGCCATTTGAAAGGATGGCATGATAAGCTTTGAGGATGTTGTCAAAGATTCATTGGCTATGTATAGATAAGATTCTGCCTAGAAACATCTTTATGTCTCAGTTTCTGAGTTGTTCCAATATAAAGGGTTCAGCAAATTATGTTAGCTGTTGTATTTGGTCTTCTTGATTTCTTGCCTTAGGTCTGCAGCCAAGATCTTCAGGGGCTTTCCCCAGTTATATCAGATTTTTATCAATTGAGAAGTAATTCATGACTTCTCTTTTCGTGAAGAAATATTTTAATAACCTCTCTCCCAGCATAACATATTCCCCGCCTTCCATGTTGAGGTTAGGGCATCCTTAATATAAAGAGGAGATTTAGTTCAGCAGTTTTTCCCTAAACCCAATGTCTCCCAGCAGCTGTTGTTTTTTTGTTCCTTAGCCTTGCAAATAATTTAAAGGCAATAAAGCACTACATAATCTATCTCTTAGGGGTTTTGCTAGACACTTATATTTGTTCATTTTTTTAAAAGTACAATTAGATCTGTTTACAACTGTTTGTCCTATATGATTGTGTGGTATACCTGTAATATTCTGTGTATTATAATATGTAGAAAAGATGCCTTCTGAGAACTCAATGAGCTGGGAAGATAGGTGTGGGTAGAAAAATCTAACTGGTGTGCTTCTGGGTTCACAGGAATAATGAAGATGGGGGGAGAGGTAGTGGGATAATGGAGTTCTGTGGAGGATAGCAGGTAGCTCAGGTAGCTGGGTGTACCCCAGAGGACTCAACTGCTGATCTAGAACCATAAGGTTAGATTCTCTTCCTGCACTCATCTTCTTTGGGGCACTACCAGCTAAGCTGAGAAGCCTACTATTCTTGTATTACCTCACAGCCCACTTTCATCAGACCTGCTTATCTAGAACTGGATACCCCAAGAATATCCATCAGAAGCCTGCCAATCCATGATAATTGGGATTAGGCTCTGTCCTAATGCTCACTACAACAGAAACATCCAGGGCTTCAAATCATACATATGGCTAAAGGCCTTCAAAAGAACACAATCAACAAAAACCAGAACAATATATCACATGCACAACACAGCTACCCCACTAGAGCAAGCTCCTATCCTATCCGAAAACAAGCCAAACACAAGAAAATGACATTAAATCCAATCTTATAAATATGTTCTAGGCTTTTAAAGATGAAACAAATAAATCCTTTAAAGACATACAGGAAATACAAATAATCAGGTGAAGGAAATAAATAAAACTGCTCAAGATCTAAAAATAGAAATAAAAGAAATACAGAAAACACAACCTGAGAGAATCCTGGAGATGGAAGACCTATGGCAGAGAACAGGAAGACAGATGCAAGCATCAACAACAAAATACAAAAGACAGAAGAGAGAATCTCAGGGATGGGAGATAAAACAGAAGAAATTGAAACATCAATCAAAGAAAATGCTAAATCTAAGCAAATTCTAACACAAAACATCCTTGAAATATGGATTACTATGAAAAGAGCTATCCTAATAGTGGGAATAGAGGATTATGAGGAGTCCCTGCTTCAAGGTCCAGAAAATATTTTCAACAAAATCATAGAAGAAAATGTTCCAGTATAAATAAAGAAATTTCTATAAACATACAATAAGCATATAAGGCACCAATTATACTGGGCCATAAAAGAAAATCTTCCTGACATATAATGATCAAAACACAAAATCTACAGAACAACAACAACAACAACAACAAAAAGAATATTAAAAACCTCTAAAGAAAAATGTCAGGTTACATCCAAAATCAGACTTGTCAGAATTATACCTGACTTCTCGAAAGAGACTCAAAAACCTATTAGATCTTACAATACCCTCCCCCCCCCAAAAAAAAACCACAGATGCCATCACAGATTACTATATTCCAAAAGTTTCTCAATCAACATAGATGGAGAAAATAAACTAATTCAAGACATATTCAAATGTAAACAATTCAAATGTACAAATCCAGTCCTACAGAAAATAGTAGAAGGAAAACTCCAACACAATACGAATAATTGCATCTAAGAAAACACAGGAAACAAGGGAAATACACACACACACACACACACACACACACACACACACACACAAAATCACCAACATTAAAAAAAAAAACAGGAAGTAAATAATAATTCCCAAATGAAAAGGCATGGCTAACAAAATGGATGTGAAAGCAGGACACATCATTCTACTGCATAAACACACACAAACACACACACACACACACACACACACACACACACCTCAAAAATAGACATAAATATTACCTCAGACTAATGAGTTAGAGAAATGTTTTCTAAGCAAACAGATCCAAGAAGCAAGTTGGAGTGGCCATTGAAATAGATGTTCAAGCAAATCTAGAGCTAGTGAAGAAGCCTTCATATTCATC
Source organism: Rattus norvegicus (assembly GCF_021556685.1). Lineage (NCBI taxonomy): Eukaryota > Metazoa > Chordata > Mammalia > Rodentia > Muridae > Rattus > Rattus norvegicus. The sequence continues at coordinate 109,457,996 of NC_141535.1, read as the reverse complement.
AAAGTAATATGCAAAAAGATGATATCTCAATTCTGAACATCTATACTCCAAACCGAAGGGCAACCACATTTGTAAAATAAACATTGTTAAAATTAAATTACACAGTGAATCCTATACATTAATAGTGAGATATATCCCACTCTCATCAATCAAAAGGTCATCAAGAAAATACCTAAACAAAGAAATAATCCAAGTAACCAATATTGAGAATCAAATGGACCTGACAGACATCTACAGAATAGTTCATTCAAATACAAAAACCATACCATATCCTCAGCATCTCATGAAACCTTCTATAAAATTGACCATATAGGTGGTCACAAAGCAAGTCCTAACTGATACAAAAAATTTCAAATACTATCTTACATTTTATCTGACCACCATGGATTAAAGCTGGACTTCAACAACAATAGGAAAAGCAGAAAGCCAACATGTTCATGGAGGCTAAACAAATCTCTATTCAATGATCTTTGGGTCAGAGAATAAATAAAGAAAATATCGAAGACTATCTAGATTTTAATGAAAATAAAGGCACAACATACCCAAATTTATGGGACAAAATGAAAGCAATACTAAAAGGAAAATTTATAGCCCAAATAAGTCCATAAAGGAATTACAAAATTTTCATGCCAGCTATTTAAAAGTACAAATAAAAACTCTAGAGAAGAAGAAAAATAAGCAAACACACCAAAGAGGATTAGAAGTCAGGATAATCAAAATCTGGGTGCAATCAATCAAATAGAAACAAAGAAAGCAGTATAAATAATCAGTGAAACTGAGAGCTGATTCTTTGAGAAAATGAACAAGACAGACAAATGCTTAGCCAAACTAACCAAATAACAGATAAATGGTACTCAATGAATAAAATCAGAAATAAAATTAGATGCATAACAACAGACAACAAGGAAATTCAAAAGTCTGTACTCCACAAAATTGGAAAATCTTAACAAATAGAAGATTTCCTAGACAGATAACATTTACACAATTAAATCAAGATCAGATAAACTGTTGAAACAGCCCTATAACCCCTAAAGAAATAGAGGTAGTCATTAACCATCTCCCAACCAAAACAAAGTCAAGGCCAGATGATTTTAAAGCAGAATTCTACCAAATACTTAAAGAATTAATACTAATACTCGTCAAAGTAATCCACATAATAGAAACAGAAGGAGCTCTGCCAAACTCATTCTATGAGGCCATCCTGATACCTAAGGACATAATGACCCAACAAAGATAGATATTTTCAGACAAATTTCTCTTATGAACATTTATGTAAAAATAATAAATAAAATACTAGCAAACTGAATTCTAGAATACACCAAAAACATATTCACCATGTTCAAGTAGTCTTCATCCCAGGGATTCATGGATGCTTCAATATACAAAAATCCATCAATGTGTGTGTGTGTGTGTGTGTGTGTGTGTGTGTGTGTGTGTGTGAGAGAGAGAGAGAGAGAGAGAGAGAGAGAGAGAGAGAGAGAGAGAGAGAAACATAATCACATTATTAGATGCTGAAAAAGCCTCTGGTAAAATCTAACCGCCCTTCATGTTAAAGGCTTAGAGAGATAAGAGATAAAAGATGCATACTTAAACATAATAAAATCAATATAAAGCAAGCAAATAGAGAAACACCTAAAGCAGCTATTTAAATTAGAGACAAGACTGTCCACTCTCTACCTATCTATTCGATAAAATACTTGAAATGCTAGCTAAAGCAAAAAGAAAACTAAAAGTTATCAAGAGGAGACAAATTAGAAGAAGTCAAAGTATCACTATTTGTAGGTCATATGATAATATACATAAGTGACCCCAAAAATTCTACCAGAGAACTCCTACAATTGACAAACACCTTGAGCAACATGGCTGGACACAAAATTAACTCAAAGAAATCAGTATTCCTCCTTTATACAAATGATAAATGTGCTAAGAAAGAAATTAGGAAAACAACACCTTTACAATATCCATGAATAATATAAAATATCTTCACATAACTCTAAGCAAGCAAGTGAAAGCCCTATATTACAAGGACTTGTAGTCTCTGAAGAAACAAATTATGGAAGGCATCAAAAAAATGCAAAGGTCTCCCATGTTCATGGATCAGTATGATTAACATAATGAAAATGGCCATTTTACCAAAAGTAATCTGCCAATTCAATACTATTCTCCTAAAAATTCAAACCCAATTCTTTACAGACATTGAAAGAGCAATTCTCAACTTCCTATGGGGAAAAACATGATCAATAATACATTTCTGATCAATAAAAAGAATTTCTGGAGGTATCACCATCCCTTACCTCAATCTATATTACAGAATGATAATAATAAAAACTGCATGTTATTGGTATAGGAAGAGACATGTTGATCAAATTGAGTCCAACACCCTGAAATAAGCCCACACATCTATGCATACTTGTTTTATTGACAAGGACATGAACCATACAATGGAAAAAAGAAACCACTTTGAACAAATGGTTCTGGTCTAACTGGATGTCAGCATGTAGATTTATTGCACCAAACTCAAGTCCAAGTGGATCAACTACCTCAACATAAAACTGGATACATTAAATCTAATAGAAAAGAAAGTGGAAAATATCTTCTTACAGATTGATACAGGAGATAACTTTCTCAACAGAACACCAATGGCTCAGGCTCTAAGGTCAACACTTACTAAATGGAATCAAATGAATCTGAAAAGCTTCTCTAAGGCAAAGGACACTGTTAATTGTACAAAATGGCAGGCTACTTATTGGGAAGGCATCATCACCAACTACACATCTGAGAGAGGGCTAATATCCAAAATTTGTAAAGAACTCAAGAAATTAAACATGATCAATCCAAATATCCCAATTAGAGCATATGGTAGAGCTAAACAGATTTTTCAACAGAGGAATCTTGAATGGTGACCTAAGTACTTAAAGAAATGTTCAATGTCTTTAGTAAATATGGAAATGGGAATCAAAACGATCCTAAGATTCTAAATTACCTCAGTCAGAATGTATAACATCAAAACCTCAAGTGACAGCATATTCCAGCACGAATGTGGAACATGGGGAACACTCCTCCATTGTGGTGGGAGTGCAAACTTGGTGAACCACTTTGAAAATCAATTTGGCAGTTTCTCAGAAAACTGGTAATAGTTATACCTTAAGACACATCTACACCACTCCTGGGCGTATACCCAATAGATGTTGTACTCTACCATTGGGACATTGCTAACTATGTCTATAGCAGCTTTATTCATAAATAGCCAAAAATTGAAAAAAAACTAAATTTCTCTCAACTGAAGAATGTATAAAGAAAATGTCATACATCTCCACAATGGCATGCTATCCAGCTTTAAAAAAAAAGACATCATGAATTTTGCAGGCAAATGGACAGAACTTGAAAATATCATCCTAGATGAAGTAATCAAGAGCCAGAAAGTCCCAAATGATATATCCTCACTTATAAGTGGACATTGGCCTTAAATTGCAAGATAACCATGCTTTAATCCACAAATCCAAAGCAACTGGATAATAAGGAGGTCCCAAGGGAGAATGAAAGAATCTGACTCAGAATATGAAGTAGATAAAGAGCTGGAACTGGGTAGGAGAGGACCTGAAAAGGACAACAGGGATGGCAGTCAGGGGGAGAAGAGGTAGGAGATCAGCCTGGGAGTTAAAACAGAAATCAGCAGGGGAGTCATCTGTAGTGAGTAGCTCTAGGACTGGGATCCAAGAAGATATAAGTCTATGGGGATGACCCTATCTTAGATTTCTACCAATGGGGGAGATAGAGGCTAAAATTGCTATCTCTTGTAGTCAGGCAGAAATTCCAGAGGAGGGAAAGTGACATCAATCAATCCACAAAACCTCCAACCCAAAAGTTGTCTTGCTTACAAGATATACAGGAATAAAGAGGGAGAAGAGATTATGGAATGGACAACCAGTGACCCAAACTTGAGACCCATTCATGTGAGAGAGCCAACCCATGACACTATTATTGATACTCTGCTATGCTTGCTGACAAGAACATAGCATATTTGTCACCTGAGAGGGTTCATCCAGCAGTAGATGAAGGAGAAAGCCAGATGCAGAAACCTACAGCTAAACATCAAGTGGAATCTGAGGTGTCTTGAAGTAAAGTAGGTAATAGAAGTGAGCAAGTAGGAGGGGTCAACCACACAAGAAGCCCCACAGATCAACTAACCAGACACCACTGAGGCTCTCAGAGTCTGCACCACCAATCAAGAAGCATTCAGGAGCTGGGCCTAGACCAGGACCTACATATCTGTAGCAAATGTGTAGCTTGCTGTTCATGTGGCTCCCCCTAACAAGTGGGAAAGAGGCTGTCATGATCTCTTCCTTGCTATTGGATCCCCTTTCCTGATACCTGGACTGCCTGGATGAGCCTCAGTAGGAAAGGATTGGCCTAGACCTGCTGGGACTAGATGACCCAGGATGGGTGATACTCAAGGGAGTTGCCATTCTCTTCAGAGAAGGTGAGGGCAATTGAGGGAAGGATTTTTAATGGTGGGTTGGGAAGAGAGGAAGAAGGGGCTGTGATAAGGATGTAAAGTATGTTTAAAAAATTAAAAAGAAAATAAAATTGCAACTGTTGTTTTTCAAGTAGGAACTTACAAGCTTCTTTAATAGAATAGGTGGTACTCGAAGGCCCATGGGTGGTTGCAGAATGGAAATAGATAGTGAAAGAAAGAAAGAGAGAGAGAGAGAGAGAGAGAGAGAGAGAGAGAGAGAGAGAGAAAGGAAGGAAGGAAGGAAGGAAGAAAGAAAGAAAGAAAGAAAGAAAGAAAGAAAAAGAGAGGGGAAGGGATGGAGGGAAGAAGGGAGGGAGGGAGAGAAGGAAAAAAGAAAGAAACAAAGGAAAAAAGAAAGAAACAAAGGAAGAAAGAAAGAAAAGGAAGGATGGAAGGAAGGAAAAGAAACAAAACAAAAACAAAACATCCCCCCAACAACAACAACAACAAGTACAACCATGGCCACAGACAAAAACTTCCCAAAGCAGTTTCATAGCTAGTGGAGGTTATAATCAGGGAAGGCTAACAAGGGAGGTAGAGCTGAAGGGACTCATGCTGGCCTGACTCATGCTGGCTAGAAAAGCCAATATCTATTGAGACCAACTCCCCAGAGCAGTGGAGGGTTTAGGGTCTGCTGAGGCATCTCCTACACATAGAAGGCTGAAGTGCCTCTTATCTGTGAGCTGAAAGACAGAGGCCTGAAGCATATTCAAGCACAACACAGTCAGAGCCGAATACAGACTTAGAGATATACAGACGAAATCCAAAGCAGCCACATTTCTGACCAAATTAAAACATATTATAAACCATGCTTTTATGCTAAAAGGGAATGAGAATATACATGAAAATTCATAGATAAAATATACATAATTTAAAAATGATAAATTTAAAGAAAAACAGTATAAAAATGAGAGGCATAATGAGACATAGATTTGGTGATTTATTGGATACTCTTTTAAACGGTTCAAAATTAGACGTTTAAATTTGTTGTAACATAGAATATCATTTTTTTCAATCTATGATGTAGAAAATTTTGCAGGGCAAAGAAGTCTGGACTGGTAGCTGTTATCTTTGTGAATCTGTCTGCCATTACATGTTATTTTCTCTTTTTCCCTTGCAAGTTTTAATATTTTTTAAAATATATTTATATTTATATTTTTGCGGTTATTGTTCATGTGTCAAAGGGAATTTATTTTATGAGCCAGTATACTTGTGCTTTTATACCTTGATAGGCATTTCTTTCTTTAGGTTAGGAAACTTTTTTTATACTTTTATTGAAAATATTTTTTGGTCTTTGGATTGCAATTTTTTTCTCTATTTTCATTATTCTTAGGTTTGGTCCTTTTCTAGTGTCCCAAATTTCCTGGAGGTTTGTATGAGGAGGTTTTTAGAGTTAACATTTTTTGATTGATGTATTCATTTCTTATCTCTTCAATGCCTGTGATTCTACCTACCATCTTTGTGTTGCATTGGTGATTCTTGTGTTTGTGGTTCCTGTTTACCAATCTAGATTTTTCATTTCGAGAATTACTTGAATTTGTGTTTTCTTTGTTGCTTCTATTTCCATTGTTAGATCTTCAATAGTTTTGTTTGCTTTTTAAGATTTTGTTTTTCGTTGGTTTTTTAAGGGTAGTAAAACCATTTGTGTTTTCCTAGATTTTCCTCTTTAAGAAGCTCTAGTATCTTCATACACATGGTTTTAGAAGAATTTTCTTGTGCTTTAGCCATGTTGCAATACTTACTGTCTACTATCATAGGATAGCTGGGCTCTAGTGGGAACATATTGCTCTGGCTATTGTTGGTTGTGTTTTTAAGCTAATGTCTAGGCATTTGGGAGTGGGATGATTCTAGGTCTAGGTGCTGGATTTGCCTTTGTTGTTTGTGCCCTTTGTGGGTTTTGTTGTTGTTGTTTTTGTTTTCTTGTTTGTTTCTGCTTCTTCTCTGGATTTTCAGAGATTTTTAATAACTGTGGGTGGCTTGGTAAGAAATTTTCTTTGGAATTGACAGTTATGGCCACAGGGAATTCTTTGGATTCAGGGGTTGGGGAGAAAACAGTGACAAGAGAGCTTCCCACAAAGTCTGCTATAGCACTAGGAGTCGAACTCAAGGGTTGGATCTAGAGGAAAAAGAATAGAGGGAATTAATTACAAAAAGCTTACCTGCATTTTTCCTTTGGCTACGAGGAGTGCCTGCTCTAAAGCAACAAGTGGGTAAATGAGGAGGGTAGGGAGAATGGGATGGGAGTAAGAAAGACTGCAATGGTTGGTCTTATGCAAAGAACAGGATGAAAGAAAGAAACTGGGTTTGGAGGAGAGAATAAAGTGATAAAAGTTTACAGTTAGCTTACCTGTTCCCCTGGTGTTTTCATAGGAAATGCTTGCTGGTGTTACTGGGATGAACTGGGGCAGAGAAGTTTCTTTGCTACAGAGATGAGACTGAGGAAGCAGAAGAAGGAGGAAAGGAAAATCTGTCAGCAGGTTATCTGTTTGCTAGGCAGGTGTAGATATTGATAGATTTTACAAAAGAAAGTCTTGGGGTAGCCTAGGTACTGTTACTGTCAGAATAAAAACAGTATAATGTACCACAGTTGATATTACTCAGAGAGTTAACAGCCTATTGTAAGGTTCTCTTATTGGAAAGCCCACACATGCATGCAAAAGCACACACACACACACACACACACACACACACACAGAGAGAGAGAGAGAGAGAGAGAGAGAGACAGAGAGAGACAGAGACAGAGAGACAGAGAGAGAGACAGAGAGACAGAGAGAGAGAGAGAGAGAGAGAGAGAGAGAGAGAGAGGGAGAGAGAGGGAGAGTGTCATCACGTAAGCTGCCTGAGAAGTGAGTATTTTTTGGCTTGAAAACATTCATGCTCTATCTATATCCAAGACTCTAGTTCCAAAAGTCAGTGTTTACAAAGTTATATTGGTCAATAGAAAAGCACAGGATCCAGCTCTCGGTGTCACAGGACCTTTAGCAACACAACAAGCAACACCAAAATCTTCCTCAGAAGAAACTCACCTTTGGTGAAAAAATCAATAAAAAAGTTATTTTTAAGAATTTATCGAGTTAATACAGAAGTAGATAACTAAATTAAAAAAGAGAGATAGTGAGATTTTGCACCTGAACTATGCAAAGTGTTTTCTCATACTGTATTAGAAACTTCTACCCTCACCCTAATACAGAATTGAAACCCCATAAATAAAAGTGCCAATTAGTCTTGATATTGAGAATTATAAAAGCGAATTAAGGAGAGAAAGGCTCTAAAGCCGACTCACTCCATGTCAAGGTAATAGGGAGAGAAGAATGGATTTGACAACAGAGCTATGGGTGCTGATCCACAGTGTGAATAAACCAGAGAATGGCTTGACACCAAGAATCCATACTTTAAAAGAAAATTGTCTATTATATTACAACATAGCAGAATATTGATGAACAAACTGTGACAAATGGATCTTTGTTAAAATTTTTATTGTGAATTATATTTTGTCAAAAAAATCACATTCAAAAATAGAGAAATTTATATAAAATTAAGAGAAAACACTTGAGTTAGGGTATGAAAATTAAGTGGTAAAGAGTCCCTCAAACCTTTTGTATTAATCATTCAAAACAGTGTCAGAAGTAGACTATTAAAGGGCCAAATGTTTTGTCATTTAGAAAAGGGGAAATTGTAGCAAGGTAGAATGCACTCTGAGTTTTATTAATTTCGCCACGACAAAATATGATAATTTATGGTAAAGGAAGAGATTCTGTTTACTAAAACACAAAAGGTAACCAGCTGTCAGCAAAAATTTTGTTCATTGTTTTCTTAAAAGGGCTAGAAATAGCAGTAAAGGCAAAAAGATCAGAGTCTTACTGTTTAAATTGTAGTTCTGAAGAACGTCAAGTGAAAGATTACCTGGTGCCCTCAAACATCACCAGAAAAAGAATGTAAATGTCAGGCAGAATTCTGAAAGAAAATATTGACCATATCATCAGAAGTCAAGTCTGTGCACCTGGGGCCGTGTTAAGGACCTATCCACCAAGAAAGAAATTACTTTTCTAATGACTCTATGCTTATGGCCAGACTTAATTGATCATAATATACTCGTTCATTTGATCGAGAAGGGACTGCATTTAATCTTTCCTTGGGATTTAAGTCACTTTCTATTTGCATAAGATATCATAACATTTGTGTAGGCATAATGTTTTTGTACACTGTGTAAAGTTTACCTTTATGTTATTCCAATGCTGATTTCTTCTCCCCCAGATCTCAACATGGCATTGTAATGCTTATACCAAGAATCTCCTGTCTCAGGTTTGTATAAATAATTCTTACCATTTATTATTTGCCTTGTCAATAAGTGCTAATCACCCAATGGCGTGGCAGATGGGACATCCAACAACCAGAGTAAAGACAGGGAGATTTGGATCAACAGCAGGATGGAGAAACTAGAGCCATGAAGGGGTCCAAAGATCAGGATGAACAATAATAAACAAGTATAATGGAATGGGACTAGGAAGTAGTCAGGTTAGCAGAGAAAGTAAAGAGAGATCATTTAATTGCTCAGCTATTGAGTTTCAGTTTTAAATATATTTTGTTTCTCTGTGTGGTCATAGGGAACTGACATAGGTAAAGAAATATACCTAATAGATTAACTATTTACACTTATAATAAAGATAACTCATTTATACATTTGGATTCCCAATAAAGGCAAATATGTGCTTATAGTCTACAAGAGATCAGAATTACTAATCATATGGGTCTCTTTTCAATCTAATCTCTAGATTTTTCTCATCAATATAGTAATATAACTAATAGCTTCAAATAGTTAGGATCTCTATTCTTGGTGTCAGAGTATTATACACAATGCTTACACAGTTGCAATATAATTTTCTGGCTTATAGAATACTCATACATCACATAACTACTAGATTTTTCTATGGCATCTCAAATCAAAACCACACTGTATATCCTGCTATTAAAAAATAAAAAGGAGAAAATGTAAGAACAATATTCAAGAATGTAGTTGTAGGGGAAGATTTTCGAATATTCATGAGAAATGTCCAGGAAAAAAGGCAAGAGTATTGTGACTTAAGTTTCTTCAGCTGGATTGTTCAACCACCAGAATTGTTCTTGAGCCATTTATCAATAATACATTTATATTCATATTTATCAAAAAATTAATGTATGAACATTACTCTATATGTAGGTAAGCTTAGGATGAAATATAAAAAAAATGATTTCTAATGGTCATGCTGTAAAAGGATAATTAAAAACAAACCAAAGTTCTTAGATTTTAGATGAGAAATCTAGCAATGATTTAATTGAATGTACAATACTATTGCCAATTTGAATATCTTGAAAAATTAATTGAATGCAAATTGTTTTATATATACCGTGGTACAAAAAGGGATACTATCAGGCTTCATGCTATGTATAGTGGTTTTTAAATTGTAACCATGCCATATTTGTTTCAGAAGTAACCTGAAGACACAACAGAATAAAAGTTCTCTACTTTCAAAATTGAAAATGATTGCAGTTTTTAAAACATTTTTATTGGATTTTTAAATTTACATTTCAGAGACCTCACCGCCTGGTCAGGTGGGCACTCCTGAGGCTGCAGAGCGGAAGAGACCACCAACACTGCCCACCCCTGCCCACATCCCTGGCCCAAGAGGAAACTGTATAAAGCCTCTGGGCTCCCGTGGGGGAGGGCCCAGGAGCGGCAGGACCCCTGCCTGAGACACCTCCGGAACCTGAAGGAAACAGACCAGATAAACAGTTCTCTGCACCCAAATCCCGTGGGAGGGAGAGCTAAACCTTCAGAGAGGCAGACAAGCCTGGGAAACCAGAAGAGACTGCTCTCTGTACATACATCTCGGACACCAGAGGAAAACACCAAAGGCCATCTGGAACCCTGGTGCACTGAAGCTCCCGGAAGGGGCGGCACAGGTCTTCCTGGTTGCTGCCGCCGCAGAGAGCCCATGGACAGCACCCTGCGAGCAAACTTGAGCCTCGGGACCACAGGTAAGACCAACTTGTCTGTTGCAAGAAGGCTGCCTGGTGAAATCGGGACACACAGAGGCAGAATTCCTCTAGGACCGGGCACGTCCTGTGTTTACCGGAAGTCCCACACCCGCGGATCCCGGCCCACAGCAGCTCTCTGCTCCCAGACCCCGTAGGAAAGAGACCTCACCGCCTGGTCAGGTGGGCACTCCTGAGGCTGCATAAGCTCCCGGAAGGGGCGGCACAGGTCTTCCTGGTTGCTGCCGCCGCAAAGAGCCCGTGGGCAGCACCCCACGAGCGACTTGAGCCTCGGGACCACAGGTAAGACCAACTTTTCTGCTGCAAGAAAGCTGCCTGGTGAACTCAAGACAAAGGCCCACAGGAACAGCTGAAGACCTGTAGAGAGGAAAAACTACACGCCCGAAAGCAGAACACTCTGTCCCCATAACTGACTGAAAGAGAGGAAAACAGGTCTACAGCACTCCTGACACACATGCTTATAGGACAGTCTAGCCACTGTCAGAAATAGCAGAACAAAGTAACACTAGAGATAATCTGATGGTGAGAGGCAAGCACAGGAACACAAGCAACAGAAACCAAGACTACATGGCATCATCGGAGCCCAATTCTCCCACCAAAAGAAACATGGAATATCCAAACACACCAGAAAAGCAAGATCTAGTTTCAAAATCATATTTGATCATGATGCTGGAGGACTTCAAGAAAGACGTGAAGAACTCCCTTAGGGAAACACAGGAAAACATTAATAAACAAGTAGAAGCTTACAGAGAGGAATCGCAAAAATCCCTGAAAGAATCACAAAAATCCCTGAAAGAATTCCAGGAAAACACAATCAAAGAGTTGAAGGAATTAAAAATGGAAATAGAAGCAATCAAGAAAGAACACATGCAAACAACCCTGGATATAGAAAACCAAAGAAGAGACAAGGAGCTGTAGATACAAGCTTCACCAACAGAATACAAGAGATGGAAGAGAGAATCTCAGGAGCAGAAGATTCCATAGAAATCATTGACTCAACTGTCAAAGATAATGTAAAGCAGAAAAAGCTACTGGTCCAAAACATACAGGAAATCCAGGACTCAATGAGAAGATCAAACCTAAGGATAATAGGTATAGAAGAGAGTGAAGACTCCCAGCTCAAAGGACCAGTAAATATCTTCAACAAAATCATAGAAGAAAACTTCCCTAACCTAAAAAAAGAGATACCCATAGACATACAAGAAGCATACAGAACTCCAAATAGATTGGACCAGAAAAGAAACACCTCCCGTCACATAATTGTCAAAACACCAAATGCACAAAATAAAGAAAGAATATTAAAAGCAGTAAGGGGAAAAGGTCAAGTAACATATAAAGGCAGACCTATCAGAATCACACCAGACTTCTCGCCAGAAACTATGAAGGCCAGAAGATCCTGGACTGATGTCATACAGATACGTAAGAGAACACAAATGCCAGGCCAGGTTACTGTATCCTGCAGAAATCTCAATTAACATAGATGGAGAAACCAAGATATTCCATGACAAAACCAAATTTATACAATATCTTTCTACAAATCCAGCACTACAAAGGATAATAAATGGTAAAGCCCAACATAAGGAGGCAAGCTATACCCTTAGAAGAAGCAAGAAACTAATCGTCTTGGCAACAAAACAAAGAGAGTGAAAGCACACAAACATAACCTCACATCCAAATATGAATATAACGGGAAGCAATAATCACTATTCCTTAATATCTCTCAACATCAATGGCCTCAACTCCCCAATAAAAAGAAATAGATTAACAAACTGGATACGCAACGAGGACCCTGCATTCTGCTGCCTACAGGAAACACACCTCAGAGACAAAGACAGACACTACCTCAGAGTGAAAGGCTGGAAAACAACTTTCCAAGCAAATGGTCAGAAGAAGCAAGCTGGAGTAGCCATTCTAATATCAAATAAAATCAATTTTCAACTAAAAGTCATCAAAAAAGATAAGGAAGGACACTTCATATTCATCAAAGGAAAAATCCACCAAGATGAACTCTCAATCCTAAATAACTATGCCCCAAATACAAGGGCACCTACATATGTAAAAGAAACCTTACTAAAGCTCAAAACACACATTGCATCTCACACAATAATAGTGGGAGATTTCAACACCCCACTCTCATCAATGGACAGATCATGGAAACAGAAATTAAACAGTGATGTCGACAGACTAAGAGAAGTCATGAGCCAAATGGACTTAACGGATATTTATAGAACATTCTATCCTAAAGCAAAAGGATATACCTTCTTCTCAGCTCCTCATGGTACTTTCTCCAAAATTAACCATATAATTGGTCAAAAAATGGGCCTCAACAGGTACAGAAAGATAGAAATAATCCCATGCGTGCTATCGGACCACCACGGCCTAAAACTGGTCTTCAATAACAATAAGGGAAGAATGCCCAAATATACGTGGAAATTGAACAATGCTCTACTCAATGATAACCTGGTCAAGGAAGAAATAAAGAAAGAAATTAAAAACATTTTAGAATTTAATGAAAATGAAGGTACAACATATCCAAACTTATGGGACACAATGAAAGCTGTGCTAAGAGGAAAACTCATAGCGCTGAGTGCCTGCAGAAAGAAACTGGAAAGAGCATATGTCAGCAGCTTGACAGCACACCTAAAAGCTCTAGAACAAAAAGAAGCAAATACACCCAGGAGGAGTAGAAGGCAGGAAATAATCAAACTCAGAGCTGAAATCAACCAAGTAGAAACAAAAAGGACCATAGAAAGAATCAACAGAACCAAAAGTTGGTTTTTTGAGAATATCAACAAGATAGATAAACCCTTAGCCAGACTAACGAGAGGACACAGAGAGTGCGTCCAAATTAACAAAATCAGAAATGAAAAGGGAGACATAACTACAGATTCAGAGGAAATTCAAAAAATCATCAGATCTTACTATAAAAACCTATATTCAACAAAACTTGAAAATCTTCAGGAAATGGACAATTTCCTAGACAGATACCAGGTATCGAAGTTAAATCAGGAACAGATAAACCAGTTAAACAACCCCATAACTCCTAAGGAAATAGAAGCAGTCATTAAAGGTCTCCCAACCAAAAAGAGCCCAGGTCCAGACGGGTTTAGTGCAGAATTCTATCAAACCTTCATAGAAGACCTCATACCAATATTATCCAAACTATTCCACAAAATTGAAACGGATGGAGCCCCACCGAATTCCTTCTACGAAGCCACAATTACTCTTATACCTAAACCACACAAAGACACAACAAAGAAAGAGAACTTCAGACCAATTTCCCTTATGAATATCGACGCAAAAATACTCAATAAAATTCTGGCAAACCGAATTCAAGAGCACATCAAAACAATCATCCACCATGATCAAGTAGGCTTCATCCCAGGCATGCAGGGATGGTTTAATATACGGAAAACCATCAATGTGATCCATTATATAAACAAACTGAAAGAACAGAACCACGTGATCATTTCATTAGATGCTGAGAAAGCATTTGACAAAATTCAACACCCCTTCATGATACAAGTCCTGGAAAGAATAGGAATTCAAGGCCCATACTTAAACATAGTAAAAGCCATATACAGCAAACCAGTTGCTAACATTAAACTAAATGGAGAGAAACTTGAAGCAATCCCACTAAAATCAGGGACTAGACAAGGCTGCCCACTCTCTCCCTACTTATTCAATATAGTTCTTGAAGTTCTAGCCAGAGCAATCAGACAACAAAAGGAGATCAAGGGAATACAGATCGGAAAAGAAGAGGTCAAAATATCACTATTTGCAGATGACATGATAGTATATTTAAGTGATCCCAAAAGTTCCACCAGAGAACTACTAAAGCTGATGAACTACTTCAGCAAAGTGGCTGGGTATAAAATTAACTCAAATAAATCAGTTGCCTTCCTCTATACAAAAGAGAAACAAGCCGAGAAAGAAATTAAGGAAACGACCCCCTTCATAATAGACCCAAATAATATAAAGTACGTCGGTGTGACTTTAACCAAGCAAGTAAAAGATCTGTACAATAAGAACTTCAAGACACTGAGGAAAGAAATTGAAGAAGACCTCAGAAAATGGAAAGATCTCCCATGCTCATGGATTGGCAGGATTAATATAGTAAAAATGGCCATTTTACCAAAAGCAATCTACAGATTCAATGCAATCCCCATCAAAATACCAATCCAATTCTTCAAAGAGTTAGACAGAACAATTTGCAAATTCATCTGGAATAACAAAAAACCCAGGATAGCTAAAGCTATCCTCAACAATAAAAGGACTTCAGGGGGAATCACTATCCCTGAACTCAAGCAGTATTACAGAGCAATAGTGATAAATACTGCATGGTATTGGTACAGAGACAGATAGATAGACCAATGGAATAGAATTGAAGACCCAGAAATGAACCCACACACCTATGGTCACTTGATTTTTGACAAAGGAGCCAAAACCATCCAATGGAAAAAAGATTTTCAGCAAATGGTGCTGGTTCAACTGGAGGTCAACATGTAGAAGAATGCAGATCGATCCATGCTTATCACCCTGTACAAAGCTTAAGTCCAAGTGGATCAAGGACCTCCACATCAAACCAGACACACTCAAACTAATAGAAGAAAACCTAGGGAAGCATCTGGAACACATGGGCACTGGAAAAAATTTCCTGAACTAAACACCAATGGCTTATGCTCTAAGATCAAGAATGGACAAATGGGATCTCATAAAACTGCAAAGCTTCTGTAAGGCAAAGGACACTGTGGTTAGGACAAAACGGCAACCAACAGATTGGGAAAAGATCTTTACCAATCCTACAACAGATAGAGGCCTTATATCCAAAATATACAAAGAACTCAAGAAGTTAGACCGCATGGAAACAAGTAACCCTATTAAAAAATGGGTTTCAGAGCTAAACAAAGAATTCACAGCTGAGGAATGCCGAATGGCTGAGAAACACCTAAAGAAATGTTCAACATCTTTAGTCATAAGGGAAATGCAAATCAAAACAACCCTGAGATTTCACCTCACACCAGTGAGAATGTCTAAGATCAAAAACTCAGGTGACAGCAGATGCTGGCGAGGATGTGGAGAAAGAGGAACACTCGTCCATTGTTGGTGGGATTGCAGACTGGTAAAACCATTCTGGAAATCAGTCTGGACGTTCCTCAGAAAATTGGACATTGAACTGCCTGAGGATCCAGCTATACCTCTCTTGGGCATATACCCAAAAGATGCCTCAACATATAAAAGAGACACGTGCTCCACTATGTTCATCGCAGCCTTATTTATAATAGCCAGAAGCTGGAAAGAACCCAGATGCCCTTCAACAGAGGAATGGATACAGAAAATGTGGTACATCTACACAATGGAATATTACTCAGCTATCAAAAACAACGAGTTTATGAAATTCGTAGGCAAATGGTTGGAACTGGAAAATATCATCCTGAGTGAGCTAACCCAATCACAGAAAGACATACATGGTATGCACTCATTGATAAGTGGCTATTAGCCCAAATGCTTGAATTACCCTAGATCCCTAGAACAAACGACACTCAAGACGGATGATCAAAATGTGAATGCTTCACTCCTTCTTTAAATGAGGAAAAAGAATACCCTTGGCAGGGAAGGGAGAGGCAAAGATTAAAACAGAGACCTAAGGATCACCCATTCAGAGCCTGCCCCACATGTGGCCCACACATATACAGCCACCCAATTAGACAAGATGGATGAAGCAAAGAAGTGCAGACCGACAGGAGCCGGATGTAGATCTCTCCTGAGAGACACAGCCAGAATACAGCAAATACAGAGGCGAATGCCAGCAGCAAACCACTGAACTGAGAATAGGTCCCCTATTGAAGGAATCAGAGAAAGAACTGGAAGAGCTTGAAGGGGCTCGAGACCCCAAAAGTACAACAATGCCAAGCAACCAGAGCTTCCAGGGACTAAGCCACTGCCTAAAGACTATACATGGACTGACCCTGGACTCTGACCCCATAGGTAGCAATGAATATCCTAGTAAGAGCACCAGTGGAAGGGGAAGCCCTGGGTCCTGCTAAGACTGAACCCCCAGTGAACTAGTCTATGGGGGGAGGGTGGCAATGCGGGGAGGGTTGGGAGGGGAACACCCATAAGGAAGGGGAGGGGGGAGGGGGATGTTTGCCCGGAAACCGGGAAAGGGAATAACACTTGAAATGTATATAAGAAATACTCGTTAATAAAAAAAAAAAAAAAAAAAAAGATCTTCTGGGGGAATCACCGTCCCTGACCTTGAGCTCTATTATGGAGCAATGGTGACAAAAACTGCAAGGTGTTGGTACAGAAACAGGCAGGTAGATCAATGGAATAGGTTTGAAGATCCTGAAATGAACCCACACAACTATGGTCACTTGATTTTTGCAAAAGTAGCTAAAACAATCCAGTGGGAAAAGAGCAACACTTTCAACAAATTGTGCTGGTTCTACTGGCAGTCTGCATGAAGAAGACTGCAGATCGATTCATTCTTATCTCCTTGTACAAGCTCAAGACTAAGTGGATCAAGGACTTCCACATAAAAGAAGAGCTTCAAAGACATAGGCACAGGGGAGAGTTTCCTGAAAAGAACACCAATGGCTTATTCTTTAAGATCAAAAATCAACAAATGGGACTTCCTAAAACTGCAAAGCTTCTCTAAGATAAAGGACACTGTCAATAGGACAAAATGGCAATCAACAGATTGGGAAAATATATTTATCAATCTTACATCTGATAGAGGGGTTATATTGAATATATACAAAAAATTCAAGAAGTTAGGCTCCAGAAAACCAAATAACCTTATTAAAAATGGAGTACATAGCAAAACAGAATTCTCAGCTGAAGAATATTGAATGACTGACAAGATGTAAGGAAATGTTCAACATCCTTAGTCATCAGGGAAATGCAAATCAAAACAACCCTGAGATTCCACTTCAGACCAGTCAGAATGGCTAAGATCAAAAACTCAGGATGACAACATATGCTGGTGAGGATGTGGAAAAATAGGAACACTCCTCCTTTCCACTTCTATCAGGATGCACCCACTGCCATCCACCTACTCCAAACTCAATGCCCTGGCATTCCACCTAAAACTGCTGGACAAAACTATCCTCTCCTACAAATGTGGCTGGAGTCATGGATCCCTCAATGTGTATTTACTGGTTGATGGTTTAGTCCCTGGGAGCTATGGTAGGTTCTAGTTGATTGATATTGTTGTTATTCCTATGGTTTGCATTTC
Source organism: Rattus norvegicus (assembly GCF_021556685.1). NCBI lineage: Eukaryota > Metazoa > Chordata > Mammalia > Rodentia > Muridae > Rattus > Rattus norvegicus. The sequence goes on along the minus strand of NC_141535.1, from coordinate 109,440,207 downwards.
TCTGATGACTAAGAGTATTGAACATTTCTTTAGATGCTTCTCAGCCATTCCATATCCCTCAATTGAGAGTTCTTTGTTTAGCTCGGTACCCATTTTTTAATAGGGTAATTTGGTTCTCTGGAAGCTAACTTATTGAGTTCTTTGTATATATTGGGTATTAGCCCTCTATAGGATATAGGATTGGTAAAGATCTTTTCCCAATCTGTTGGATGCCCTTTTGTACTGTTGACAGTGTCCTTTGTCTTACAGAAGCTATGTAATTTTTATGAATTCCCATTTGTCAATTCTTGATCTAAGAACATAAGTCATTGGTGTTCTGTTTAGGAAATTGTTCCCTATGCACATGTGTTCGGGCTCTTTCCTACTTTCTCTTCTATTAGTTTCAGTGTAACTGGTTTTATAAGGAGGTCCACTTGGACTTGAGCTTTGTACAAGGAAATAAGAAAGGATCAATTTGCATTCTTTTACATGCTTACTGCCAGTTGAACCAGCACCATATTCAAAAATGCTATCATTATTCCATTCGATAATTTTAGCTCCTTTGTAAAAAAATCAAGTGATCATAGGTATGGATTTTCATTTCTGGGTCTTCAATTCTATTCCACTGATCTAGTGTCTGCTTCTGTATCAATACCATGCAGGGTTTTTTTTTTTATTACTATTGCTCTGTAATACTGCTAGATGTCAGGAACTGTGAATCCCCCAGAAGTTCTTTTATTGATGAGAATAGTTTTTACTATCCTGGGTTTTTGGTTATTCCAAATGAATTTGCAAATTGCTCTTTCTAATTCTATGAATTATTGAGTTGGAATTTTGATGGGGATTTCAGTGAATTTGTAAATTGCTTTTGGCAAGATAGCCATTTATATGATATTAATCCTGCCAATCCATGATCATAGGACCTCCTTCCATTTTCTGAGATCTTATATTTCTTTTCTTCAGAGACTTGAAGTTCTTGTCATATAGATCATTCACTTGCTTGGTTAAAGTCACACTGAGGTATTTTTATTTTATGTTATTTGTGGCTATTGTGAAGGGTGGCATTTCCCTCATTTCTTTCTTCACCTGTTTATGCTTTGAATATATGAAGACTACTGATTTGTTTGAGTTAAGTTTGTGTCTAGCCACTTTGCTAAAGTGAACAGATTTAGGAGTTCTCTAGTGGAATTTGTGGGGTCGCTTAATTATTTTATCATATCATCTGCAAATAATGATATTTTGGCTTCTTCCTTTCCAATTTGTATCTCTTTGATCTCTTTTGGTTCTCTAATCGATCTGGAGTTCAAGTACTCTATTGAATAGGTAGGGAAAGAGTGGGCAGCTCTGCCTAGTCCCTGATTTTAGTGGGATTGCTTCAAGTTTCTCACCATTTAGTTTGTTGTTGACTAATGGTTTGCTGTATATTGCTTTTACTCTGTTTAGGTATGAATGAGCCTTGAATTCCTGAGCTTTCCAGGACTTTTATCATGAACGGGTGTTAAATTTTGTCAAATGCTTTTTCAGCATCTAATGAAGTGATAATAAGTTTTTTTTCTTTGAGTTTGTTTATATAGTAGATTACATTGGTGGATTTCTGTATATTGAACCATCCCTACATCCCTGGGGTGAAGTCTACTTGATCTTGGTTAATGATTGCTTTGATGTGCTGTTGGATTCTATTCATGAAAATTTTATTGATTATTTTTGCATCAATATTCATGAGAAAAATTGGTATGAAGTTCCCTTTCTCTGTTGGGTCTTTGTGTGGTTTAGGTATAAGTAATTGTGTCAAAGAACAAATTGTGTAGTGTTCCTTCTGTTTCTATTTTGTGGAATAGTTTGAAGAGTATTGGTATTAATGTTCTTTGATTGCCTGATAGAGTTCTGCATTAAACCCATCTGGTCCTGGACTTTTTTTGTTGGAAGACTTTTAATGACTGCTTCTATCTTTTTAGGGGTTACAGGACTGTTTAGATGGTTTATCTAAACCTGATTTAACTTTTCTACCTGGTGTCTGTATAGAATATTTCTATTTTTCCATATTTTTCAGTTTTGTTGAGTAGAATCTAATAATTTGAATTTCCGTGCTTTCTGTTTTATGTCTCCCTTTCCATTTCTAATTTTGCTAATTTGGATATTGTCTGTTCTCTGGTTAGTCTGGCTAAGGGTTTATCTACCTTATTGATTTTCTCAAAGAACCGGCTCCTGGTTTTGTTGATTATTTATATAGTTCTTTTTGTTTCTACTTAGTTGATTTCAGTTTTGAATTTGATTATTTCCTGCTGTCTACTCCTATTGTGTGAATTTGCTTCCTTTTGTTCTGACAGATACTAACAGATCTCAATAGAAGAGAAAATAAATGGAAAATACATTAAAAGGAATTTCAAAACCTCCATGCCAAGGCAGCACTTGGGTTCTTTTAAACATGGTCTTCATGGGAATTATGGGATTGTTTAACATGATATGACAAATTAATAGCCTAATATAGGTTCATTCAGTAAGTAGAAGGGAATTTAATTGAAGTTAAATACATAGGAAGTGACAGAATGTTTACCAAGAAAGGTTATTAATTACAGAGAATTTAGAATTTAATATACATAGATAAATAGATTGAGACTTTTGATCTTAAATTGTAGGTCAAGAGCAGATAGCGAGAGAGTAACCTTATGTCAGACAGATAGTAGAAACTTAGGCCTTAATGTCATGTAAGAACAAGGTAGGAGTTAGTAAACACTGTCTCAACAGGTAATAATATTTGTTTAGATCACTTTAATTGCTTTCAATTGTTTTAATTATCAAACTGTGTATGGGTATAGGTTTGGTGGTTATGATATTTAAAAAAAAAGACCTGTGGGAGAGAGGTCATGCTGCAATTTAAAATGAATCTATACCTTTGATGATTTCAGGTTACTAGCCAATGACATGCTATTTGGGGGAGAGATACAATGCATTTCCATTAATAGGAAAAATGGCACAACTTTGAAACCCTCCCAGAATGATATGAATCAGATATGACAGAGGAATTCCTTATGAAGATCTTGACTACCAAAATGAAAAAAAAAATCAATTGAAGAATTCAAACTGGACTTGTATCTTGATTTTCTGACTTCTACACATGAAAACAGCTCTGTAACTGGCTTAGACATAAAATGTCTCTAGCCAAAACTTCAGCTAAGATTAGACAATACATCTTTTTGGTTGTAGAATCCTTAAAGTTCATCATGCCATCTTTCACATGTTACGAATGAAGATTCATTACATTTGGCTATTGAACAAATTAATTCATAAATAAATAGTTCTCTTTGACCTGCTAAAGCAAGGCACAAAATGTATGCTTACCTGATCTGTGTATCTTACAGAATCCATACAAATATCTTAACAGTACTAAAATTTTGATTATAAGATTCAGATATTACCGAGTGTACAACTCTGGACTTGGTTCGTCCAGCCTTTTCAAAAGATTTGGTCAGAACTCCTATAAAATTCTGAGCCTTCTAAACATCAGGGACTAGATAACAGATGCTAAAACTAGCTTTCTTAGGTTTAACCAATTGTTTTTCTAATTTTCTTACCCTTTCCCACATCTTTAAATTTTTTCATAACACTTATTCAGTAAGAAGTTATGGAATGTTGTCATCCCAACTCCTTGGGTATCAATGTCTGGTTATGGTTATTTTATGAGTTACAAGTAAGTTGTCATGTGAAAGGATCATTCAGAAATGGTCATAATTTTAACCAGGGAGGAAATAGATGGGATAGATTGCTAAATTTATTCTTGAACAAAACATTGGGTAACCATAATTTTATATGATAAAAATCTTTGTAATTGATACAAAAATCAAATTATAATTTTCTACATTGATAACAGTATTTATGTATTGATACAAGTTTGAGTTTTATAGATATAAATATTTACATATTGATGTGAAATTTAAAATTAATATTGTTACTTTTGGATGGGTAGTTGCCTATATAATTCACTTAATAATACAAGGTTTTGACCCTGTCCTTCTGTAGTCGCTATTATAAACTGTTTAGGATGATTAAGTAATACAAATTAAGGGCCAGATAGTAAACTCCTGCTTGTTTTAGTTTCTGACTTAGTTATAATAAAGTGTTTTCAATGTTATTCAAATAGAAATAGCTAAGAATATTCAAGGTTTAACAGTTCAAATATACTTTATATAGACATTCTTCAAAAACATCAGAAATCCACAGAATATGACATTTATATTTATTTCATTATTAGATTTTTGACCAAGAGATATGTTGGCTCCTGACAGTTTCCCTTCCACACTTCAAAAAGATGTTGAACATCATAACCTCATATGGATTTTCTCCAGTTGTAACTAGGTAGCCACTGAACAAGAGTCACCCTAATTCATCTTCAGACAAAAAAATAGTGTCCAAGAAAGAACACATGATATAGTATTGTCAACTACTTAGCACTGCCTAGATAGGGTAAGCTATACCTTTATAATCCTGTTTCACTTAAGTTGTGTCTGATGATTCCATCCCAGAAGTCTGAAGACAAATCCTCCAATGTTTTGAAGAATGGGAGACTGTCCATATACTCAGTTGTCTCTAGAAATTGGTTAAGTTTTGGAAGCTATGTTTTTGTGCTTCCTATATATACAGATAGTATGTAATTTTTTCTTGGATCTCTGAATGGGATAGAAGTCTAGTTATAGTCTCATAATCAAACTGAAGTTGTTTAGCATTGACGATGATGACATAGATTTGAAAGGATGGTTTTCAGATGGTAATTAAAGTTAAAGTAAGAACATGATTTAAATATAGAATTAGAAACTCTTTAAGTTAGAGTAGATGTTAGAGTAATACCCGTAAATAGATAAAATTGATGGTCTGGGCATTATCAATGCATATCGTACCTTATAGTTAACATAACTGTTATAACTATGTTCAGTGTATATCTGGGAGAAAAGACCTTTTTAATAAACACAAAGAAGGAGATATTGTGGATTCAATTTATTACTCATATTGTGTTAACTAGATTTCCAAATTCCATGAGAACTTGCACATCTGCATGTGAGATGCTGATAGTTCATGCCTCTACCTGGATTTAATTGATAAACAAAGTTACAGGTAGCCAATTTCTGGGAGGAGAGACAGAGGTTGGACTTTGAGGTTCTTGGGCAAGGAACATGGAGAAGAGGAGATCACCATTGCTGTGGAAGAGAAGGTCCCAGTCTGAGGAATGTAAGACAGAACGATAAAGATATTGCCAAGATAAAAGAGTCTGGGGTTGTAGTCCATGAGGGTGGGTTGGAACGCACCTGGCTCCATGGTAGCCAGAATGAAGAATAGGTTTTAGTAAGTAATAATTCAGGAATATTAGAGAGAAGTATTTTTACCTATGGTGAGGTTTGGAAGTTCCCAGGAATTGCTTTGTTTAAGGTGTATTAAATCAATATAAGGCTGCATGTGTGTGTCTTCCATTAGTGAGAAGCATGCACACATCCACTGGGGGATTTAGAATGGATAACCATATTACCACTTCACACTGCTCTATGTCCCAAAATGTCATTTGCTGAAGATGCACAGTGGAAAAGAAAGATTTCATCCTTATTTTCTTGTAAATAAAGAATAAATAGCAACCAAGTTAATCAAGTCAAAGAATTGAAGCAGGGATCAAGAAGAAAGAGAATTGCTTCAGGTAGGCAAATCGATCTGAGGACATTACATTGGAGCATTGGAGCTAGAATCTGAATGAACTGCAGGAGATAACTGTGTTCATGAATCAGAGGAGAGTTATTACAGAGGCATTTTGTTTCAAAGTCTTTGGTGTTTCCTAATAAAAAGAAGGCAAAGTGTAATGAATTAAAAGGAAAATAAAACAAATAGGAGGCTACAAGACAATGAAATATTTGCTAAACCTTGGTTTCTAATGTCTGAACTTGAGAGCTCTCTAATGACAGTTAGCAGTTAAATATTTTAGCTTGTGACCAATTGAAGAGTTTTAGAATGTGAGACTCTGACTTCTGCTTAGGAAGTGCCTTCAAAGTGCTTTAGAATTCAGCTAAGGCAATTGAAGTGAAAAGATAGATAAAAGTAATGGGAACTTGGTTTGATTGTATTCAAGAGCTTCAAGCAAAAGCATCCCAAGTGCAAGACAGGCCTGGCACCATAGAATGACTGTCTTATCACAGAAAAGCCAAGGGGGAGAGGAAGGAAAATATGACCATGATATAAGCAAATATTCTTGAAACAATTAAAAAATGAAAAATAAATTAAATTTAAAATACTTTCCTACAGGTAACATTTAGGAGAGAATGAAGCCACCCAGATGGCAATGTCCTAAGACAGCCAACTATGCTGTTTGATGGTTGGACAGAGAGCACACCAGCTGGAAGTGTGAGGGGAAAGATACATTTCTCAGGGGAGAGCAGAAATGGGATAAAAGTGTGAATGGGAGTAAAGTCATGAATATTACAAAGCAGAGGACTAAAGTATACTCCAATACCATGACATAAAGATTAACTAAATGCACATAAACATGAAGGGAAGTTTGTTGCGTGAAGCACTGCAAGTGGCTTAAAGTCATAGTGAGAATTCTCAGTGTCTTCATATCAGGGACTTGGCGTAAATTGTCTTATACATTGGTTCTATCTTTTCTTTTTAAGCTATTTTGTTAGTTGTGCCTTGTTCTTTCCAAACTGATACTTGGATTCTTTGAGTCTCTCACATTTTATACATTCCTCCCATCTCATTTCAAAATAATATTTTTCTTTAAAGCATTCTTAAAGTACATCTAAATAATGAATGTAGTGTTCTTGGGTTTTATGAATAAATAAGAAACTGCGCAAATGGTTTTACCAGATATGTAGTAATGTCATATGCTGTGAGTTATTCCCATGGGTATGAAGACATTTCTCTTGTCAAAGTTAAAAATGTAAGTGAATTAAATAACCTGGAAAATGCATATGGCGAGAAATAGAAACAGAGTTCTAACTGTTTGGTCTATGACATTCAAACTTTAGAAAAAAAATTGAAAATTAGAAATGTGATAGAATTTTATATGAAAGTACTCAGTATGACATTATTTATTCATTCAAAAACTGCTACAGAGATTTCTTTTTAGCCTACTATGTATTAAGTGTCATTTTAAGCCAGAAATGCAGCATGGAAGTCTTTTTATCATAGATATCACACTCATAACTAATTAGAATTAAGTTTTGGCAACAAGCTTAACTTCTTCCAAAGAAAGGACTGGACTGGAGACATTGTACAGTGGTTATCTGGTTGCATTTCCAGAGAATCTGTTTGGTTCCCTGTACCCACAAAATTTCTTTTTTTTTTTTTATTAACTTGAGTATTTCTTATTTACATTTCGGGTGTTATTCCCTTTCCCGGTTTCCCGGTCAACATCCCCCTAACCCCTCCCCCTCCCCTTCTTTATGGGTGTTCCCCTCCCCATCCTCCCCCCATTGCTGCCCTCCCCCCAACAATCGCATTCATTGGGAGTTAGTCAGGACCCAGGGCTTCCCCTCCCACTGGTGCTCTTACTAGGATATTCATTGCTACCCATGAGATCAGAGTCCAGGATCAGTCCATGTATAGTCTTTAGGTAGTGGCTTAGTCCCTGGAAGCTCTGGTTGCTTGGCATTGTTTCTTACAACTACATTTTAATGTCATTTACAAAAGGTCTGATACTCTTTTCTACTTTTGTTGGGTACCAGTCATGTACCTGATGCACAGAGATACATGAATGCAAACTGTCCATACTCATAAAATAAATGGGATGTGTGGTGGTTTAAATATGCTTGTCCCAGAGAGGAGCACTATCTGGAGGTGTGGCTTTGTTGAAGGAAGTGTGTCACTGTGGGCGTGGGTACTGAGAACCTAATTCTAGCTCCCTGGATGCCAGTCTTCTGTTTGCCTTTGAAACAATATGCAGAACTCTCAGCTCCTACTACAGCATTCCTGCCTGTACACTGCCATGTGCCGGCCTTGATGATAATAGAGTAAACCTCTTAACCTGTAAGTCAGATGCAATTAAATGTTGCCTAGATCATGGTGTCTGTTAACAGAAGTAAAATCCCAGCTAAAGTTGTATCCAAATATATTGATAAAGTTCTAGTCAACTATCAATAAAACTGTATGCATATATGTATGCATATATACTAATTTGGAAAATATGACAAAATAGTAAAAAAAACATTGCATGGCTCTTCAGTGCCACATGTTTTCTTTTGGACTCTTTTCCTTTGTTGGTTTGTCTCATCCAACCTTGATACTACAGTTATTGTATATATTTGTTGTATCTTATATTTTATTTTGTTATATCTTTAAAATTAATGAAGGAATGATGAATGAGTGAATGAAAGAAAATCTAGCTATGGGAACAGGACTGAGAATGGGGGAGAGGTAATGGAGTCACATGACAAATCCCTGGGAAATCCAACTCTAGAGGCCAGCACCAGGTGCAGACCTGACTTTATTGTCCATCTCAGTAGCCTCTGCACACTGTTTAAGGCAATCACAAGACCCTAAATACTTGGCTAACCATTTCTTGCCACACCACCACCATCCTCCAATGCCTAATGAGGTAACTCAGAAGGAATGGGGGAGTAATTTTCACTTGTGAGGACTTCTGTGAAGACAAGGGAAGCGGTCACAACCTCTGACCTTGATCCTTTTTGCTGTCTCAATGGAGCACTGGGAGCCATCTTAGATATAATGTAGTGTACCACAGATTAGGACTCTTCAAGAAGTTACAGGAGCCAGTGGTCCGTTGCTCTCCATCCCCCTTTTTCTTTTACAAGATAAATTTCCACATCCTTCCACAGGTTTCTCTTTTTTATTCTAAGAAGAGTGACTTGATGTGCAATTAATGTGCTTTAATATTTCAAGGGACTATGAGTACCCCATTTTTTGCAACATAGACCAAAATCCACCATCCCTATGGACAGGCTGACAAAAGAACCCATCAAATGGAAATGCTGTGGTAGACTTGACAGGGATTTGGCTCCTCCCATCGATGCATTGTCACTGTACATGATAGGCAACCAGGAATCTCAACTAACAGAGGGAAAAATGAAAGGATTACTAATGGCAGCCCACAAAAGTGGCTTAGCATGTGCTTTAGAATTAGCCCTTATGATAGCATATGTCAGTAGAAAAGTGGTCCTGTCTCTGGTCCTTATGGATGCATTCTTCATGCTTGGTTTGTGAGACCCTTCAGGTTCCCCCAGGTTACCAGGATGGTTAGCTGTGAATCTCATCCTACAGTTTGGCTGTCAAAAAGGTGTTGCTCTATGAATGGCAGTCATTTTGCAAGGCTGTCCTCAGCAGCTCCATCTGGATCTTTGGCAGTGCAAGTCTTCATGGATCTGATGTGGCAAGTGTGCTTATCTGCTTCTTCTGCAAAACCACAAGCAGACCCTCATCCAATGGTTCACAAAGGGACTACCCATCCTGGTGTTATCTAAAGGGTCTCTCCAATACACCAAGGGCAAAGCAGTTATTTGTGGTAGCATAGTGCCCATATTTATATGCTGGGGAGAGACCTTGTTTGTCAATATTTTAAAAATTTATGTCCTGTGGTTGAGCCCCCTGTATCGCCCTCTCTAATTGTTTTTTGAGAGAGGAGTGGGCCTATGCAATGATAGCTGGGCCTTGGTGGTTATGTGAAAATCCAATTAAGTGGGAGATACCCCACTTTTTGTAAAGGATGCAAAGGATGCATTGACAAATGTTTGGTCATTATCATTATTTAGGGTATAAGAAAACCCAGGACCAACAGGGACATTCTCATAGTGACAATCACCATCTTGGTGTTTTCCTTGGCTTGTGCTATAGCAAAAGCATAAGAAAATGTTTCTTTTCAGACATGAGCATATTTTAAGTGCTCAAACTCAGAAATGTGTGTGACATTTATTTGTCATTATGAGTTAGGGGCAAAGACGTCAGGAGTTGACACTCCCAGGATACAGTGGTTGAAAAGGAAGAAGGAACAGGCTGCAGACTGAGCAGGCACACACCAAATGTTTATAGTATGGGATATTAGTAGGGAAAAGTCTGTGTAAGAAGTAGGAAGAATTACGGAAGTGAGATTGTCTTAAGGATGAAGTAAAAAAAGTAGAAACCAGTTTGTCCTATGCTTGGTTGTCTGGAAAGATTACATCTGGGATATCAAGAAGAGAATGTACATGTTGGATATAAAAAGGCAAGCAGAGACCCTTTGCTCACTGATTGTCTATAATTGGATCATAGCCAAGTGTACAGGTCTACCTGACATCAGTTAACAGCAGTGATCTGGTTACAGTGGTAGCATATTCACCTAATTGACCTGAATGGTTGAAGTCTTGTTTCAATTATACATATACAATGTAACCAATGCCATTCTTAGAGGCATGTGTAAATCTGGAGGGAGCCTGTGGGACGGGCCTCAAGAAAACAAAGTGGTTTTTGGACACACTCATCATAGGGGAGGTGAAAAAAATATGTTTATGGAAATGATTATCTCACTTCCCATGATACCTAGCAAGAGATGCCTGAGCCATTGTGTGAGAGTCAAGTGCCAGGAAAGCAGAGGCTGAGTAAAAAGCATCACAATTACCTTTGGGTAACGATTGATTCAGAAGCAGTAAAGAGGTTGTCACCACCTGGAGGGCTGTTAGGAAAATGCAATCCACAAGAGGTCATGGTGGGAGTTGAAGTGTAAGCCAAGTGAACCGAATAGAGTATTTTGTCATGGGTCCAAGTTAGTTTGAGGGGAATCAGAACTCTTTTGAACTCATCTCTACAAAGAGCTCCAGGCTGTAAGTATTGTCATCATCAGCAAAATAAATAACATCTTGGGACCCTGGATGTGGTGAGTCCTTCTCCTCCCACAACAGAACTCCTTTGCCTAGGAGCCAGTCCAGGACCTTATTGCACTGGCTCAGGGATGACTCAGTATGGCTTAACTGCCCTAACCACCTGTGCTACCAGAAAAGCCTTCTGTATCTAGAAGTTCATGTGTATTGCATACTCACTCCTCAGTCAGTGGCAAGGTACCAGTCTTATGATGACAATATTGATACATTTAAAGTTGGATTTAATGTAGCAAGTAAAATCAAATTTCATTAATCTACAGGAGGCTAGCTATTAAAGTTGACTATTACCTTTTGTTGAAGATGCTACCTTTTTTCCAGTGTACATTGTTTACCTTTAGATATACTGAAAATCAGTTGAGTATAGAATAAGGCATTTTTGTTGGGCCACAATTCTACCCATTGATCATTATGTCTGGTTTTATATCAGTATCATGTTGGTTTTGTTATTATGGCTTCTGTACTATAACTTGAATTTTGGAATGGTGATTCCTTCAAACCTAGGAGACTGACAACCTTCATTAGGACTTGTTTTTAACTATGTGGGATTTTATCAGACATCCTGGATCACTTGTGCTTCCATATATAATTTAAGTTTATTAGTCATTTTGCTTATAATACTTTGTCTTCTCAATTTGTCTTGAATTAATTAACTCCTTTCAATCTCCCTACATAGGGCCTAGAATGAATTTTGAAGAAATAATTGTGTGACTTGGGGAAATCACGTTTTTCTAGAATTTTCATATCTAAAACTACAAAAAAAAACCCTAACATGTAAAGTTACTAACTATTTTGGATAATATTAAGCAAAATATTTTAATGTTCAAATAGCACTTAGAATAAGTCTACTCAATAAGATCAACCAAAGCTTTATCTATTTTATTAAATAGCTATAAAATAAAAACTATAGTACATGTTAATTTTATGAATTAAAATGCTAAAAATGTAATGAAGTAATAAATAGAGGCAATGTATGTCAATGGATACTCAATGTTCAGTCTATTAAGTTAACAGAAGATGAGTAATCAGAAAATACCAAAAACGAAAAACAATGCTAAAATGAAAAATGAGATAAAATCGTCTGCACAAAGATGTAATGCTATAGGGAGCATTGGGAAATACCTCCATGTTTTTAAAAGAATTTTTAACAACATATTTATAGGAAGCAAGAGAAGCCCTAGGAGTATTGTCTGAGATGGGCGAAGTCATGTCAAGAACCCTAGTGCCTAAGATTCATGAAAGAGAAAAACCTTTTATGGGTAAGGATCAAAGGCATGGCAAATCCATTTTCTGGTCCAGGTGTAGATATTGAAGTTTGTGTAGAAAATGTCTAACACATCTTTGTCTTTCTGGATGTTTATAGCCTGAAGACTACCACACAGAGATAGCTCCTACTGAGATTAGTTAAACCCAACTCCTTCTTTAGCATAATAATCCTGCCTCCTTGTTTATATGTATGTAATAATGATGCATCCTTGTTGTGTTTATATATAAAAACACTGAATTTCTGGTATGATTTACATTTGCTGCCCTCTAGGAACCCAAACCATGGACTTTCTATGTATATGTCTGTGATTGCCTTATCACTTCACCTCCCTTTTCAAAGTTCTAGAACCCAAAAATATGCAGGAGTTGGCACGTTTTATTTTTTGTATTAATTTTTGTGAATGTGTATGTGTACATATGTGTGGGCATTTATGACACAATGTATATGTGGAAATCAGGAAACACATTTTGTAGAGTAATTTTAATTCAGAAACCTGACTATTCTGGCAAAAAAATTATATCCAAAGACCTTCTAAGTTTATACGATACACCTGAAGAGCAGATACACTCTGAAATATAATGTGACATGGCTGAAATACAGATACACCATTATTATACACCTTCAATCCCTAAAAATGAAGGTAACTGAGGAATGAAAGAAAGATTTGACCTAATAAATCAGAGATACAATGTACTCAGCTCTCACTAAAACAGACAGGAAAGACAAGCTACTAAAAGAGCAGTTCAGAGGGAGAGAGTAGAATAGCATCAGTTGAGTTTGGTTGAGTTCAGATCAGAGGTACTTTTTAACCAGGCAGTTTCACCCAAGACAGGTTACAGATAGGACAAGTAAGAACCAGGTAAAGACAAAATGAGCAAGAAAATATGAAGGAGCCAGAAACTGCGAGCAAATTCCTTCTATGAAGTCATAATTACACTTACACCTAAATCAAAAGAGATCCAAAAAAGAAAGAAAATTTGAGGCCAATTTCTCTTATGTATACTGACTCAAAAAATACTCAATAAAATTCTTGAAAACCAAATCCAGGAACACATCAAAATGATTGTCAAACATGATAAAGTGGACTTCATCCCAGGGATGCAGGGATGGTTCAGTACATGGAAAGCCACCAATGTAATCCACTAACTGAATGAACTCAAAGACAAAAACCACATGATCATTTCATTAGAGTCCAAGAAAGCATTTGACAAAATTCAACACTCCTTCATGTTAAAAGTCTTGGAAAGATCAGGAATTCAAGGCCCATACATAAACTTAGTAAAAGCAATATACAGCAGACCAGTAGTCAATATCAAAATAAATGGAGAGAAACTTGAAGCAATTCCACAAAAATCAGGGAATAGATAGGGCTGCCCACTCTCTCTCTCTCTCTCTCTCTCTCTCTCTCTCTCTCTCTCTCTATTGATTCAATATAGAAGTTGACTTCTTAGCCAGAGCAATCAGACAACAAAAGGAAGTCAAAAGGATACACATTGGAAAGGAAAAAGTCAAAATATCACTATTTGCAGATAGTATCCTTAACTGACCACAAAAGTTCCACCAGAGAAATCCTAAACCTGATAAACAACTTCAGCAAAGTGGCTGGGTATAAAATTAACTCACATAAATCAGTATCTTTCCACTACTAAAAGGATAAACAAGCTGAGAAGGAAAATAAGGAAATGACACCATTCACAATAGTCACAAATAATATGAAATACATCAGAGTGACTCTAACCAAGCAAGTGAAAGATCTTTATGACAAGAACTTCAAGTCTCTGAAAAAAGAAATTGAAGAAGATCTCAGAAGATGGAAAGATTTCCCATGCTCATGAATTGGCAGGAATAATGTATAAAAATGGCCATCTTGCCAAAAGCAATCTATAGATTCAATGCAATCCACATCAAAATTCCTACTCAATTCTTCTTAGAGTTTAAGGAGCAATTTGCAAATTCATTTGGAAAAACAAAAAACCCAAGATAACGAAAACTATTCTCAACAATAAAAGAAATTCTGGGGGAATCACTATCCCTGACCTCAACCAATATTACAGAGCAATAGTGATAAAAAAAAACAAAACAAAAAAAAAAAAACCCCTCTCTGGTATTGGTACAGAGACAGACAGGTTGATCAATGGAATAGACTCGAAGACCCAGAAATAAACCCACACACCTATGGTCACTTGAACTTTGACAAAGGAGCTGAAACCCTCCAGTGGAGAAAAGAATTTTCAACAAATGGTGGTGGTACAACTGGAGGTCATCATGTAGAAGAATGCAAATTCTTATTGCACTGTACAAAGCTCAATCCAAGTGTATAAAGGACCTCCACATTAAGACAGATACACTCAAACTAATAGAAGAGAAAGAGGAGAAGAGTCTCGTACCCATGGGCACTTGGGAAAATTTCCTGAACAGAACAGCAATGGCTTATGCTCTAAGGTGAAGAATTGACAAATGGGACTTTATAAAATTGAAAAGCTTCAGTAAGGCAAAGAATACTGTCATTAGGAAAAAGATCAAGCAATATATTGGAAAAAATCAATCCTACATCTGATAGACGGCTAATATACAATATATACAAATAACTCAAGAAGCTAGACTCCATAGAATCAAATACCATATTTAAAAATGAAGTACAGAGGTAAACAAAGAATTCTCAACTGAGGAATATCAAATGGCTGAAACATTCCTAAAGCAAGTTTCAACATCCTTGGTCATCAGGGAAATGCAAATCAAAACAACACTGAGATTCCACCTCATGCTAGTCAGAATGACTAAAATAAAAATCTCAGGTGACAAGAGATGCTAGAGAGGATTTGCAGAAAGAGGAACACTACTCCATTGCTGGTAGGATTGCAAGCTGGTACAAACACTCTGGAAATCAGTCTGGAGGTTCCTCAGAAATTGGACATTGCACTACCTGAGGGAGCAGCTATACCACTCCTGGACATATACCCAAAAGATGCTCCAACATATAACAAGACACATGCTCCACTATGTTCATAGCAGCCTTATTTATAATAGCCAGAGGCTGGAAAGAACTCAGATGTTCCTCAACGGAGGAATGGATACAGAAAATGTGGTACATTTACACAATGGAGTACTACTCAGATATTAAAAACAATGACTTCTTGAAATTCATAGGCAAATTGATGGAATAATAAAACATCATACTGATTGAGGTAACCCAATCACAAAAAAAGAAAATATCTCACACACACGCACAAAACACCACATGTTGTATACATTCACTAATGAATGGATATTAGTCCAAAAGCTGAGATTACACAAGATCCACAGACCACATGAAGCTCAAGAAGACCAAAGTGCAGATGCTTCAGTCCCTCTTAGAAAGGAGAACAGAAATATTAGTAGAAGTAAATATGGAGACAAAATTTGGAGCAGAGACTGAGGGAAAGGCCATCCAGAGACTGCCCCACCTGGTAGATCCAGCCTATCCCCTTTAACCACCAAACCGAGACATTATTGCTCATGCCAAGAGGTTCATGCTGACAGGAACCTGATATAGCTCTCTCCTGAGAGGCTCTGCCAGAGCATGACAAATACAGAAGTGAATGCTTGTAGCCAACCATTGAACAGAGAGTGGGATCCCCATGGGAGAAGTTAGAGAAAGGATTGCAGGAACTGAAGGTGTTTGCAACCCCATAAGAACAACAATACCAACAACCAGATCTTCCAGGGCCTAACCCATGGTTCAAAGAGGAAACATGGACAGACCCACGGCTCGAGTTGCATATGTAGCAGAGGATGGCTTTGTTAGGCACCAATGGATGGAGAAACCCAAGAAGGCAAGGCTAGATCCCCTATTGTAGGGAAATGTCAGGATTGGGAGGACAAAAAGTGTGCCGGATATGTAGGGTAACACTCTCATAGAAGAGAGGGGAGGGGGAGAGGATAGGTGGTTTATGGATGGGAAACAGAGGACGGGGATAACATTTGAAATGTAATTAAAAATTACCCAATAAAAAAAGAAACTTGCAATAAATATGTTTAAAAAAAAAAGATTGGCTAGTCCAACTTGTTCCTTGGGACCATTTGCTTGGAAAATTGTTTTCCAGCTTTTTACTCTGAAATAGTGTCTGTCTTTGTCACTGAGTTGAGTTTCTGGTATGCAGAAGGTCCTCTTTACATATCCAGTTTGTTATTCTATGTCTTTTTATTTGGGGAACTGAGTCCATTGATGGTAGGAAGTACCAAGGACTAGTGACTGTTGTTTCCTGTTATTTTTGTTGTTAGAGGTGGAATTGTGTTTGTGTGGCTCTCTTCTTTTGAGTTTGTTGCAAGAAGATTACTTCTTTGCCTTTTCTAGGGTGCAGTTTCTCTTCTTATGTTGGAGTTTTCCATCTATTATCTTTTGTAGGCCTGGATTTGTGGAAAGATATTGTGTAAATTTGATTTTGTCATTATGATATATCTTGGTTTCTCCATCTATGTTAATTAAGAGTTTTCCTGGATATAGTAGCCTGGGCTGGCATTTCTGTTCTCTTTGGGTCTGTTTGACATCTGTCCAGGACCTTCTGGCTTTCATTTATTCTGGTGAGGAGTCTGGTATAATTCTGATAGGTCTGCCTTTATATGTTACTTGAACTTTTTTCCTTACTGCTTTTAATATTCTTTCTTTGTTTTATGTATTTGGTGTTTTGACTATTATGTGACAGGAAGAATTTCTTTTCTGGTTCAATATGTTTATGAGCATATCTTTCTTAAGCTAGGGAAGCTTTCTTCTATTATTTTGTTGAAGATATTTACTGGTCCTTTATGTTGGGAATCTTCGCTCTCTTCTATACCTATTATCCTTAGGTTTGATCCTCTCATTGTGTCCTGGATGTCCTGTATATTTTGGGCTAGGAGCTTTTTGCATTTCGCATTTTTTACTGTTGTATCAATGTTTTCTATGGTTTCTTCTGCCCCTGAGTTTCTCCCTTCAATCTCTTGTGTTCTGTCAGTGATGCTTGAATCTATGACTTCTGATCCCTTTCCTAGGTTTTCTATCTCCAGGGTTGTCTCACTTTGTGATTTCTTTATTGTTTCTATTTCCACTTTTAGATCCTGGATGGTTTTGTTCAATTCCTTCACCTGTTTGTTTGTATTTTCCTGTAATTCTTTAAGGGAGTTTTGTGTTTCTGCTTTAAGGGCTTCTACTTGTTTACCTGTGTTGTCTTGTATTTCTTTAAGAGAGTTATTTATATTCTTCTTATAGTCCCCTATCATCATCATGAGATGTAATTTTAAATCCAAATCTTACTTTTCTGGTGTGTTGGGATATCCAGTGTTTGTTTTGGTGGGAGTACTGTGTTCTGATGATGCCAAGTAGTCTTGGTTTCTGTTGGTTAAGTTTCTGAGCTTTTCTCTTGCCATCTGGTTTTCTGTGGTGTTAGTTGGTCTTGCTTTCTCTGACAGTTGCTTGACCCTCCCGTAATCCTGTGTGTCAGCACTTTCTCCTAGCAGGATTTGGGTACAGAAAGCTGTGTCATAGGGTTAGCTCTGGGCACAGGCAGAAACCAGAAGATCCAGTCTGCTCCTAGGTCCCTGTTTCCAGAGGGCTCCAAGCAGGTTCCTTCTTGGGCCAGGAATTTGAGCAGAAGTTGTGGTCTCCCCTGTGATCTCAGGATTGTCTGCACTTCAGAGGGTCCTGCTCTCTCCCTAAGGGATCTGGTTACAGAGAACTGTGGCACTCTGGGCACAGGTAGAAACCAGAAGAATCTTGTTCCAGACTACTCCTGGGTTTCTGTGCTGTGAGGTCTCCAGGCGAGTCTTCCGTAGCAGAAGTGGGGGTATTACCTCTGCTCTCAGGTGTGTCAGGGCTCCTGGAGATTGGCTTTCAGCTCTGGAAACAGGCGGAAAACTAAAGGATCCTGTCCCTGACTCCTCCTAAATTCCTCTATCCAGAATGCTCCAGGTGGGATCCTCTTGGGCCCAGAATGTGAGAAGAAATGGTAGTCTCCCCTGTGCTCTCAGGATTTTCCTCACTTCTGAGAGTCTGGATCTCTCCTCCTTGGGATTTGGATTCAGAGAGCTCTGGGACCATTTCAGCTCCAGGCACAAGAAGAAACCCGAAGAGCCTTGTCCCAAACTGCTCCTGGGTTTGTGTGTCCGAGGGCTCCAGGCGAGTCTCTCAGACCAGAAGAGTTGGTCTTACCTCAGGGCTCCTTAGCGACCGGTTTTCAGCTCTGGTAGCAGGCAGAAATTGCTAGGGCTAGATTTTTTTCATTGACCTTGATTTCATCATGAAATATCTTGTTTTCTCCATTTCTGGTAATTGAAAGTTTCACAGGATATAGAAGCCTTGGCTGACATTCACGGTCCTTTAGAGTCTACAAGATATTTGTCTTGGCTCTTATTGCTTTTGGAGTCGCTATTGAAAAGTGGTGTGTAATTGAAATAGGTCTGCCTTCATGGGTTGCTTGGCCATTTTTCCTTGCAGCTTTTAGTATTCTTCCTTTTTTTCTGTAAAGTATTTTGATTATTTTATGGCAAGTGGACTTGCTTTTCTGACCCAATGCTAGTTGGTATACTGCAAGCTTTTGAACATTTATAGGCATGTCCTTCTTTAGGTTAGGAAAACTCTCTTGCATAATTTTATGAAATAAGTTTTCTGGGTTTTTGAGCTCATATTCTTCTTTTCCTATTATTCCTAGGTTTAGTCTTTTCATATTGTCACAGATTTCCTGGATGATATTTCTTAATATTTTTCCCAATTTTTCTCTTTTCTTTGACCAGGGATTCTATTTTTTTTAAATCATATCTTCAACCCCTGAAATTATTTGTTCCATTTCTTATATTGTTGGTGATGTTTATGTCCGTATTTCCTGTACACTTACCTAGATTTTCTGTTTTTAAAATTTTCTCTATGCTTTCTTTATTGTTTCTATTTTCGATTTCAAATCTTGAACTGTTTTCTCACCTGTTGGTTTTCTTGACTTTCTTTAAGGGATTTATTGATTTCTTCTAATTTTTTGTTTGTCTTTCCTCCATTTCTTTAAGAGATTCTTTTTCATTTCTTCTTTAAAGACCTCTATCATCTTCAGAAAGTTGGTTTTAAGGTCATTTTCTTGTACTTTAGTTGCATAAAGGTGTTCCGGTCTTCCAGTCACAGGATAGCTAGACTGTTGTGGTACCATGTCGACCTTTCTGTTGTTGATGATATTCTTACAGTGGTGATTATGTGTCTGGGTTTAGGATCAGTATAGTTCTAAGTGCTAATTTCTGGGTTTGTCTTTGTTGCATAGGTGTCTTGTTCCTTGGCTTCCATTTCCTCTTCAGTTTTCTGGTCTTTGTGGCTTGAGTTGCTGGTTACCAATTTGACCTCTACTTTAATCAAGTTGGGGCCTGGACTTCTGGCAATGACATGACCTTTGGTGCAGAAGGGAGTCTTAGTTCTTCTGACTAGAGTGGCTGCACTACGGATGGTGAGAAAGGAGTAGGGAGGTGGAGGAATGTGTCTTTGAAATCTGAGTCTTAGTAGTGGGGTAGTTCATCTGGCAGGCATGTCACTTACCTGTTGTTCTGACTGGGGTGGCCTTCACCTGAGAATAAGGAGACTGACATTATTGGAGATAGGTACCTTGTCAGAGGGCAGGCAGGTGGGATTGGGAGAATGTAGAAGGGGCCTTTGGGAACCAAGTCTATGGATTGGAGTGTTTCAGCTGGCAGGGATGACACATACCTTTGCTTCTGACTGGTATGGCTTGCACCTGAGCAGCAGGAATTTAATGGGATTGGGGGCAGATACCAAGTCCACAGAATATGGAATGAGGCTAGAGACACACTTATGGATTGACTACTATTATTTTTAAAACTCAATATATATCTCTACATTTGCCTGGGTCTCTACATGTATCTGTGCTGGTCTGGAAAGTACATCTGGAAAAGCACATCAAATTCCTCCCCTTAGAGATAGAGTACCAAGTAGTAGTGAGACATCTAATTTGGTTCTGAGAAAAGAACTTGAGTTTTCTTCAAGAATAATATGACCCCAACATCCCTTCAGCTTTCCTTGCTAATTTAGAATGTTATTTCATTTGTTTGTATTTGTTGATTAGTCTTATCACATTTTAAAAATCTTAATTGCTGAATATGTGTTCCCAAGTAAGAAAACCAGAAGCAATTATTTGCCTCAGAAATGATGCCACATTCCACAAATCCTTTTTTCTAATCATGATTATTTATTTATTTATTTATCCATTTATTTATTTATTTTTGCACTCCATATTTTATTCCCCTTCTGGTCCACCCTCCAACTGTTCCACTTTCCATACCTCCCTCCCTCCAACCCCCCTGGCTCCACAAGGATGTCCCCAACCCACTCAGCCCACCAGACCTCTAAACTTCCTGGGGCCTCCAGTCTCCTAAGGGTTAAGTGCATCTTCTCTGACTGAACCCAGAGTTAATAGTCCTCTGCAGGATATGTGTTGGGATCCTCATATCAGCTGATGTATGCTGCCTGGTTGGTGATCCAATGCCTGAGAGATCCTGGGGGTCCAGTTTAACTGAGACTGCTGGTCCTCTTACAGAGTTTCCCTCCTCCTCAGCCTCCTCCAGCTTTTCCCTAATACAACCATAGAGACCAGCAGCTTCTGTTCATCAGTTGGGTGCAAATATCTACATCTGAGTCTTTCAGCTGTTTGTTGAATCTTTTGGAGGACAGTCACGATAGGTTATATTTTGTGAGTGCTCCATAGCCTCAGTAATGGTGTCAGGCCTTGGGGGCCTCCCCTTGAGCTGGATCCCCCTTTGGGCCTGTCGCTGGACCTTCTTTTCCTCAGGCTCCTCTCTATTTCGATCTCTGCATTTCCTTCAGACAGGAACAATTATAGGGTCAGAGTTTTGACTGTGGGATAGCAACCCCTGTTCCTCACTTGATGCCCTGTCTTTCTGCTGGAGATGTGCTCTACAAGTTCACTCTCCCCACTTTAAGGTACTTCATCTACTTTGAGTACTGAGAGTCTCTCTTTCCCATGTCTCTGGTACATTCTAAAGGATCCTCCCAAACCCCTTCCTTCCGATGTTACCTGTTTCCTTTCTTTCTGCTGGCCCTCGGGGCTTCAGTCCTTGTCCCCCACCCAATATCAGATCATGTTCCCTTCTCTACCAACCTCCATCCCCTTTCCCTCCCCTATCCCTCTCTTACTCCCCCTTTGTGGTTGCTTTCTTCTCCCTCCCACATGGGACTGAGGTATCCTCACTTGGGTCCTTCAGTTTGTTGAACTTTTTGAGTTCTGTGGACTGTATCTTGGGTATTCTGTACTATTTTTTTGGCTAATATCCACTTATTAGTGAGAATATACCATGTATGTGTCCTTTTGGGTATGAGTTACCTCACCAAGATGATATTTTCTAGTTCCATCCATTTGCCTGCAAAACTCAGAATGTCCTCATTCTTAATAGTTGAGTAGTATTCCATTGTGTAAATGAACCACATTTTCTGTATCCATTCTTCTGTCATGGTTCACCTGGGTTATTTCCAGCTTCTGGCTGTCACAAAAAAAAGGCTGCTATGAACATAGTGCAACATGTGCCTGGTGGCATGGTGGGACATCTTTTGGCTATATTTCCTAGAGAGGTATTGCTGAGTCATTAGGTAAATCTATTTCCAATTTTCTGAGGAACCTCCAAATTGATTTTCAGAGTGGTTGTACCAGTTTACAAACCCACGAGCAATGGAGGAGTGTTCCTCTTTCTCTACATCCTCGCCAACATGTGTTGTCATCTGCGGTTTTTATCTTAACCATTCTGATTGATGTAAGGTGGAATCTCAGTATTGTTTTGATATGAATTTCTCTGATCACTAAGGACTTTGATTACTTCTTTAGATGTTTCTCAGTCATTCAAGATTCTTCTGTGTGAATTCTTGGTTTAGTTCTATACTCCATTTTTCAATTTTTTTTTTGTGGTTAACTTATTGAGTTCTTTATATATTTTGGATATTAGCCATCTATTGGATGAGGGATTAGTGAAGATTTTTCCCAATCAGTAGGTTGCCTATTTGTCTTATTGACTATGCCCTTTGACTTACAGAAGCTTTCTAGTTTAATGAAATCCCATATATCAATTCTTGATCTTAGAGTGTGAGCCATTGCAGTTGTGTTTAGGAAAATCCCCCTGTGCTTATGAGTTCAAGGCTGTTTCCTACTTTCTTTCCTATTAGATTGAGTGTATCAAGTTTTATGTTGAGGTCCTTGATCCACTTGGACTTGAACTTTGGTCAAGGTGACAAATATTTTCATTTTTCTAAATGTAGACAGCCAGTTAGACCAGCACCATTTATTGAAGATTTTTTCTTTTTTCCCATTGTGTCTCGACCAACCTCGACCAGCAAGGAAGGCAAGAACAGAGGAGATCTTCTTCAAGCAGTTTATTCAGGAACCTTGATACAATCTTCTACCCCGGGGAACGCCCTACATCAGCTTAAGTACCCAACGCCAACCAACCCCAACGTGCCACGTGGGTAATGCAGACAAGCTGTCACTATGCGGAACCTAGCAGGCCAGGCAGGCATAGCCAAATAAGGACTTGTTTACTACAAGGAGCGCTCACCATCAGGAGGGTGGAAAGCAGAAACCAGTGCCATCTTTGAGGAGCAGCACGTCGCAGCTCCCTACACCATTGTGTATTTTTGACTTCTTTGTCAAATACCAATTGTGTGTAACTGTGTGGTTTTATTTCTGGATCTTAAATTTTATTCCACTCATAAACCTATCTGTCTCTATACAAAATATCATGCAGATTTTAACAGTATTACTCTGTATTAGAGCTTGAGGTCAGAGATCGTGATTTTATTTTTAAGAATTCTTTTCACTATTCTGTTTTTTGTTTGTTTGTTTTGTTTTGTGATTTTTTTTTTGCCTCTCCAGATGAATTTTATAATTGCTTTCTCCATGTCTTTGAAGAATCGTGTTGGGATTTTGATGGGAATTGCATTAAATCTGTAGATTGTCTTTGGTAGGAAGGCTACTTTAACTACGTTAATTCTGCCAATGCATGAGCATTGGAGATCTCTCCATATTCTAACATCTTTGATTTCTTTCTTCAGGGACTAGAAGTTATTGTCATATAGATCTTTAACTTTTTCAATTAGAGTTACCACAAGATATATTATTTGTGGCTACTATGAAGGGTGTTGTATCCCTAATTTGTTTCTCAGGCTGTTTATCATTTGTACAAAGGAAGGCTACTGATTTACTGTACTTAATTTTATATCTGGCTACTTTGCTGAAGTTATTTATCATGTGGAGATGTTCTCTGGTAGAATTTTTGGGATTCCTTGTGCACTATCATAACGTCTGCAAATAGTGATACCTTTATGTCTTCTTTGCCAATTTGTAACCTTTTGATCTCTTTTTTGTTGTCTTATTGTTCTATCTAGCACTTCTAGTACTAAATTGAATATGGGGAGAGTGGGCATCCTTGTCTTACCCCCAATATTAGTGGGATTGCTTCAACTACCTCTCCATTTAATTTTATATTGGCTGTTCGTTTGCAGTAAATTGCTTTATTATATTTAGGTATGGGCCTTGAATTACTGATCTCTCCAATACTTTTAACATGAAAGGGTTTTACCAAATGCTCTTTCTGCATCTACGGAGATGATCATGTAACTTTTTTCTTTGAGTTTGTTTATATAGTGGATTATATTAATGAGCTAAAAACATAAATGCTTTTGATTACACATATTGCGCATGAAAAAGGCTGTAGATCTTACTATTTTTTCATTCATTTTTCTGATTATCATGAAGTTTTCCCAGTAAATATAATTCATATTTAGAAAAAAAGTTAATACGTCTACTTATCTAGCTCCTTATGTTTATTTTTTTAACTACCTCTGATTTACTATTGCTGTGATAATGTCTTTTCTTCCCCTAGGTAAATAAAGCTTCAGTTAGGCCCACAATGTTCAAACTCTGCAAAAAAAAAATGATGATGCTGGGATGCTGGATGAGATTACTGTCCTGTGCTATCCTGTGCTGTCCTGTGCTTTCCGTGTCTCTATCTGTAGCCACATCAGATCCTCATAAAGAGAAATTCAATGTAATCTCAGTTACATGACTTAGAAAAGTTATTTCCATATTTTTCATTTATAATTCATAGATTATTACCATAATGTGTCTTATCTCTTTGCTCCTCATGCATTTATGATATTTACTCAGTTCTTTTCAACAATAGACTAAACAATTTTAAATAGAGTATGGCTTATTTTCTTTTTGCTCGTAAAATCTTCCCACTTCATGATGGTTTGAATAGGAATGGTCCCCATAGACTCAAGTATTTGAATGCTTGATCATTGGAAAGTGGCAGTACTTGACAGAGATGAGGAAGTATGGCCTTTTTTGTGTGTGTAGGTATGGCATTACCAGAAGAACTGTGTTAATTTGTGGGCTATTAGATTTCAAATGCTCGAACCAGACCCAGTGTCTCTGTCTACCTGCTAAGATTGGATCCACTCATCTACCATGTATGCTTGCCGTAGAAAATAGACTAAACCTCTGAAACTGCATGCAAGCCCAATTAAATAGTTTTCTTTATCAGAAATGCCATGGTCATAATGTTTATTTATAGCAATAGAACATTGACTAGAACACGTTCTCCATCAATTTCTTGTCCTCCTCCCGTCCCCACCCAGAACTTATATTAACTGAATTTCTAAATGTCTGATTTTACTGCCATTTGTATTTTTCTTGTTATTGCCATTTTTGAGAATTTTCTTTTTTTCTTTTTTGAAATATTTTTTAATTTAATCTTTGAGTCTATCAGTTCAGGTTTTAACAATGAACTCTGTTTCACAGCGGTTCATTAGCATTCTTAGTTCAGACATAAAATTTTAAATTATCTAATATCTTTAGTTCAATTTTTTAGCTTCTTGATAGAATTTATTTATTTCTGATTCAGATATGTATATCATATACAATACCTAAAACTCTGATCACTCATCTGATGAAGTACTTGACTAGGAGCCACTATCAGTGAGATTGTTTAATCTTTTTTTAATTGGTTATTTTATTTACTTACACTTCATATGTTATCCTCTCCACAAATACCCTATTCTACTCCCCTCCCCAATGCTTCTATAAAGGTGCTCACCAACCCACCTACTACCACCTCACTGTTCTAGTACTATACTATGGTCAGGCATCAAGTCTCCACAGGACCAAAGGCCTGCCTTCTCATTGATGCCAGAGAAGGTCATCCTCTGCTACATATGCAGCTGGAGCCATGCATCCCTCCATATGTACTCTTTTGTTCATGGTTTAGTCCCTTGGAGCTCTGGGGTGTCTGGTTGGTTGATATTGTTTTTCTTTCTATGGGGTTACAAACCCATTTAGCTCCTTGAGTCCTTCCCCTAACTCTTCCTTTAGAATCCCTGTGCTCAGTCTGATGGTTGGCTGCAAGCATCCACATCTATATTGGTAGAGCCTCTCAGGAGACAGCTATATCAGACTCCTGTCAGCAAGCACTTCTTGGCATCAGCAATAGTGACTAGGTTTAGTGGATGCATTTGGGATGCATCCTCAGCTGAGGCAGTCTCTGGATGGCCTTTTCTTCATTCTCTACTCCAATCTTTGCCCCTGTATTTTCTTTATACAGGAGCAATTTTTGGTTAAACTTTTTTGAGAAAGGTTGGTGGCCCTATACCTCTATCGGGGACTCTGTTTAGTGTCTCCAGATGGTCTCTGCAGGTTCTCTCTACCCTTTTGAGTATTTCAGCTAGCATCATCTCTGTTGGGAACCTCTTGCTTTCCTGGTGTCTGAGACTTTTTGTTGGCTACCCCATTCCCCATCCCTCATTGTTACACACCTCTATTCAATTTCCTGACCCTGTGTATATCATCTCCATCACCTTTCATACCTGTTCTGTCCCCCTTTTCACCTTTCTCTTCTCTCTTCCTCCCAACTCCCACATACCCTCTATCTCCCATGATTATATTGTTTCCCCTTCTAAGTAGGACTGAAGCATCAACACTTTGGTCTTCTTTCTTATTGAGCTTCACATGGTGTATAAGTTGTATCATGTACATTCCAAATTTGGTAGTTCTTCAAAAAATTGAGCATAGTATTTCCTGAGGCCCAGCTATACCACTCCTGGTCATATACCCAAAAGATGCTCTAACATGTAAGGATAAACGCTCCACTATGTTCATAGCAGCCTTATTTATAATAGCCAGAAGTTGGAAACAACCCAGATGTTGCTCAACAGAAGAATGGATACAAAAATATGGCAAATTTACACAATAGAATACTACTCAGCTATTAAAAATGACTATGAAATTTGCAGGCAAATGGATTGAACTAAAAATTATCATCCTGAGTGACATAACCTAGTCACAAAAGAATATACATGATATGTACTCAATGATAAGTGGATATTAGGTAAAAAGTTTGGAATACCCACTATACTACTTAAAGAGCATATGTTTAATCATTTTTAAATTTTTAAATGTATGTCTACATTTGTGCATGTGCTTAAAAGTATATAATGTCAGGAGCTATCTAGAAAAGGCTAGAGGCATGTAAGTATGTTTTCTGGAAATGGCTCACCTTTTGCATGGCTGCAATGTATAACCTCTGAATTTTATGGGAGGATCGCTTCTTGTTACTGATATGCCTTTCCTGTAGCTATTATATAGTCTACTGATTCTGGACAGCAGCTTACTCTATTAGAAAGATTTTGTGCAGTTCTATAAAGGTTTACTATTATATAATAATGCTGTGTAGACAAATTGATAATTTCATAATTCCTAATGATGATTTTATAGATTTTCCAAAAATTTTGACCCCTGTATAGTATGAAAGTTGAAAATAGGGTTCTGTAAACCTTCATGTTTGATGGGCTAATAGAACTAGGATAAGAAAGCAGGCTTAGAACAAATTTATGAGCAGTGAAATCATTCCTTCTAGAATAACTGTGAGACCAGTATCTGGTAAATAAAGGCCATAAACTGGGAATGGACAATTTATTCTAGGTGCAAGGACAGGAAATAAAATATAGTCTTGTCTATCTATTCAAGACTTCAAAACTAATGGGCTACAAGGCAAATGATTTGTCTCTTAAAACTGTGCTGACATATGACACAAAAATTATTTCTTCAAACTTATAATGAACTTATGGAGCTAGCAATAGACACATATTATTCTTTACAGAAACACATGTAAACATTGCATTTCTGCTTTAACACCTTATCAATTTGTGACTTGAATTAGTGTCTTAAACTTGCTATGGACTTACAGAAAAAAGTTGGTTGAAAAACCATATGATCAATTATCCTGAAAAAGTATAACAACTAAGAATGACAATAAGGGAGATGCTCTTTCTTTCAGCAATAAATGTTAGAACTTCCTTTTAACCCAGAGTGAGTGAGCTTTTTCTGTGTTGGAGCGTGTTCATTTGAGCCTTTGCTACATCTACCAAATGTACATGTGTATATGCTTGTCTGTTTATATGTATGTATAGGCATACATTTCTAGGTATAGATGTTTGTATATAAGTATGTATGAACACTTGTTAAATAGCTGAGACAGACTCTTGGGCACAACCAAAGTGTATATGAATGTGTGTGTGTGTGTCTATGTAAATTGCTTGTGTAAAAGATTTTCTTTCTCTTCTTTTCTTTCTATTTTCCAAGGTGTTAATGAGTTCCAAACTCTTGTATGGCCAGTGAGGAGAATTTAAGACAGAGAGAAAAGAGCCTAGCATCTAAGCTTTTTTTCTAATACCCTGTTACTAAAAGTAGCTAGTTCCCATAAATGAGAGCATCCAGCCATAGAAGAGTAAGAAACCAGTGGTTATTAAAGCACAAAGTAATAAGATGAAAGAATGTAGAGATTATTAAACCACAAATATTAACATTATAAGGTCAGGGATCATCAGTAGTTAGTCTTAACCTGACTCTTGTTTCACTTAAGTACCAAAGGAACTATCAAAAACCAGAGCTGGCCTCTGGCATATATACATGATGCTAGAGGTAGCCGTGAGTTTCCCAAAAAGGCACTGGATCTCTGGAGTGGGAGTTAGAGCTGTGGAGAGGTCTACCATGGGTGCTGGTAACAGAACTCTTGTCTTCCATAAGAGTGTTTCTCGTGCTTGATCATTGAATCATCACTCCATCCTTTAGTGAGGCATTTTAAAAGTGTACTGTGTGTGTGTGTGTGTGTGTGTGTGTGTGTGTGTGTGTGTGTGTGTAAGAGAAAAAGAGAGAGGGAGAGAGGGAGGGGGAGAGAGAGAGAGAGAGAAAGAGAGAGAGAGAGAGAGAGAGAGAGAGAGAGAGAGAGAGAGAAAGAGAGAATGTATATATGCAGGCACCAATTCCATCTGCATACTGAGAGACCAACACGGATGTCAGATGTCCTGCTCTATTATTTTCTATGCTATTACTTTGAGAAAGGGTTTCTGAATGAATCTTCACTTAGTTTGCAGCTGGCAAGCCTATGTGGTCTCCTTACCTTAACTCTTAATAGTGCTCAGTGTCTACATATTCGTGTGTCAAATATTCTGATTCAGTCTATTTGAGATGACATGACTTCTTGTGGAGCTCCCAAAGGAACATCACCTCTGGTGTCAGGTTCAAACCTCTATATAGCTCATGCCATCTGCTTTGTTGTCCCTCCCTATTGAAAGCATCTTAAAAACTCCACTCTTCTTGTAGATTCTGATTTTGCCAAGAATTAGGAAAGAGCCATACTTCCTATCTAGTTGTCCTCCAATATAAGGCAAATCAGTTATTTTTTTCCAAGACGTACTTCTTCTTTCCTAGAGAATTGCGAACCTTCAGAAGGTAAAATATGTTAAGAGCTTGCAGAATTTTAATCAAGCAGTTCATAACGAGTCTCTTAAAAACAGGAACAGAAATTTCTAGCTGTTTTCCATTTTCATGGTAGAATCAAGGGATGCCTCAAATTCTCTAGGCCACCATGAGTTCATTCAACAGCTGCTGGTTTAGGGAAGGTAGTTCCTTGTTAACTGAATTTGAGGGATGTATTTATGATAACTTCATTGTCACAAAAGCCTCTAATATTTATTTTTAACAAAAATGTGTAATAGGAAATGTATTTTTAATATCTCTGAGGCTTATTTATGATTCTACAATTATCAAAGATTTTGAAGACTGCAGAAGAAGCAAAGGAAAGTTCAGATGCATGTGCATCACTGTGCTGGAAAGGAAAGGAACTGAAACACACTGCAGAAGGGGACTCTCCCTTTCACATTTTGCCGAAGACAGTCAAAACAGTGTTTTTACCTGAGAATCATAAAGGTATGATTCTCAGGTAAAAGAAGAAAAGGTATTTTAAAAATGAAAAGAAAGTGTAGACACATTCTCATATTATTTAGCCCTTCTTTTTTATATGGAGAAATAGGATATTCTTTGGTATAGCAGGAAATAGTAAGAGATATATATGATTGGTATTCTCTATGAAGTCTCTACCAAAAGTAAAGATCACATCTACAACTCTCCTAAAAATAAACAGCACAAAAAAAACCCAAAAATCAAAACAAAAACAAAAAAACCCTCAATCAAATATACAGTGCAAATTATATGTTCATTCCTATCCATTTCCAGATAAATTTGTAAAACTTTGTCTAAGTTTTCAAGTAAATGAGAACAATAGTTTTATGCCAGTCAAGTTGACAGGAGTACACTTGCCCCTGACAGCAAAGTTATCCCATGTTTATAAAGGTGCTTGTCAGGGAGTGCAGGGAAACAGAGTATCTGCAACCTGAGAAGGATGGGTCTTCCTGAGGAGAGACCTATGCTTTGCCAAAATGTGGACTCATGTTTGAACTCTAGACAAAAAGATGCAGCCTTCCAAAATATCAAAGGTTTCATTTCTCTGAGTGCTCTGGTGACAATATCTCCCAAATAGACTATTATAGGAGCCTTGGTGGTGTAGTTACTCTGCCTAGTAAAGGGAAAGCAGGTTACCTCAAACTGGTTACTTAGTTGCTGCTGCTGTTTGCTGTTTGGAAAACTTTGAATGTGTAATCTTAGGGTCCTGCTTTTACTAAAACAGTACCTCTTCAGTTTCAGATACTCTGTTTAGTGATGTGTATTCTTTTCTTATATAAGTTCAAAAGATCACTTGCTGGCTTTCTATCTCCTTTGGGATTCCAAGGTACACAAGTGAACTAACATTGTGAAGTGCAGCTAAGGTCACCGACCTGTGGATAATGAACTATAGAGTAATGAGCATTCTTGTGGGAAGATGTGTTTCTATGCTGAGGACACAATACCGTATAGCTCCTAGGTTACATCTCTCATTACATGTATGCTATACATGTCTTCACTAGTTAAGATTATAGCTATTTGGCTTTTTTGTAACCTAGTTCCATTAATTTCAAATATTTTTATATGACCTCAACATCAACATTAGATTTATCTATTAGAAAATTTTTATATTAGTAATATTATTTTAAGACTATAGGACTTTTATTTTTATTCAAAGGAGCTATACACAGAAAAACTGGAAGGGGCAGTTAAAAGAGAATATGTGGAATAAAGACTCAACTTTCTTACTGTTAACATTCTATATTTGATATGCTGCTTTATGTTGAAAATACAAAATATGTATCAACATTCTAAAATATCCTCATGTTCCAATATTCACATATACACTATATATACATATATATATATATAATTTTATAGGCATAGTATAATAGAGGAATAAGAAATAATACTTAGGATGCCTAGAAAGGCAGCCTAAAAGCTAGACCTATGCCTCCTACATATATGTAGCCAAAGTGCAGCTTAGTCCTCATGAGGGTCCCCAACAACTAGAGTAGGGGCTGTCCCTGAATCTGTTGCCTGCCTTTAGACCCTCTTCTCCTAACAGGAACACCTTGACTGACTTCAGTGGGAGAGGATATGCCTAGTCCTGCAGTGACTTGAAGAGTCAGGGGGCCAGTGATACCTGAATGGGGACACCCCAATTTCAGAGGAAAAGGAAAGGGTAGAATGGGGGAAATGATCTCTGTGAGGGAGTACTTGGAGGAAAGGGGGGGTGATATTGTGATATAAAGTAAATAATAAATTAATTTTTAATAAAAGTGAGTAAGCACTCTCCTCTTCTTTTCTCTCTTTGAATGATTGCCCCCTTCTTTCTTTTTCTCTCTTATACCCCTGCTCCTTCCCCATGGTTAGTTCCCTGGCCTTAGTCCTTGGGGCAAGTGAACTCGCCCACCTGAGAACAGCTTCCCAATAAACCTCCCTTTAATATAATCTTAAAAAAGTGAGATAGTAAGAAGGATAAGCAAGTGTTGGTTTTTCATTTACTCATTTGTTTGTTTATCTATTTATTCATTTATTTTGAGTAAGGTCTTCTGTAGCCCAAGCTAGACTCAAATGCACTGTATAGCAGAGAGTCATCTTGGGTTCCTGATTACTGGCATGTACTGCCTCACTCTCTTCAGAGCTAGAGGTTGGAGAAGGAAACTGAAGTGCATTACCAACCCAGTGAGTTAGTCTTTGAGGCTCTATTTCTGAAAAGTCAAATTTATCAATACTTTAGAGAGTACAATGACAGTCATTTATAAATTATAATTCCTTTTTATATTTCAAAGTTTTTATCCTGCTCTCAGGAGTACAAAATAAAAATTTCAATGACACATTCTTTCTAATAGAACACAGAAATGAATGGGACTTGGGGAATAAGTAAGAATTGGTCTTTTCTAAATAGGAGGCTCTCAAGTTGCAAATTTTTATGATAATCTGCAATGGATGAATGTTATTGTGGGTCTCTTGTATGTTACACAGGGATTTCTGCCTAGCCTACTGAATTAAACCTCAGTAAGAATCCAATGGTATCTTTTCCCTGTGGTACAAAGATAAAAAGGACAATGTCAAAATCATCCCACCCTCCTTCAGTTTTGCCCACTACAGTTAAACCTTCAATGTTCTTACTCCACTAATGCCCTTGCTGACAACACATGGTACAGACATGTATTATTTCTAGAATAAAGTCTCCTGGTTATAATTTCCTCAGCTTCTTTTTCCACTAAAAAATCTTTGTGACCACAAATTCTATTCTCTATGTCACATAGAAGCAGCAGTGAGGGCTTGAGTGGCAGACTGATATGCTCAGCTTTATTACTAGTTAACTGTATGCATTTGCAAAGCACTCAATCTCCATTATCATTACTTTAAATAATAATAATAATAATAATAATAATAATAAAGTAATAATACATCTCCAATACAGTTAAATGTATTCAGAAAGGACATTCTAAGTATACTCAGAATACTGGCAGCAGTCCACATATAACAGTTAAAAAATAAGCTAATTGAATTGTTTATATCAAGAGGAAAGTCTCTGCATCAAGACTAACTTCTCCCATCATCTCTCTTCATATCAAATGTTGTGATTTTGTACTTAGTTATTTTATAATTTGAAAAAGGCTTTTTTTTTTGGTGCTATAAATTGTTATCAGAGAGTCATGCCTGCTTTCGTAATAGCAGTAAGGATTGGCTAAAGGCCACACTGTGTGAACTGCCTCAGAAACCTCTCTTGCTCCCTACATCTAGTCTACCCGAATAAGTCTCAGGGCCATACTACAAAGAAGGCAAGGGGCAGAGTTTGGGGATTCAGTTGGTAGAAAACTTGTTCAATATTCAAAACAAAACAAGAAAAAGCTTCCAAAAATGCTTTTAATATCTAAAATCCCATGACTGGGATAAAGTGCCACATATTTATAATCCCAGCAAAACAAAAACAGAGACAAGAAGATCAGAAGTTCAATATATTCTTTGATTACAGAGATGTGGAAACCTGGATAAGGATGTATATGATATCAAAAATCAACAAGAGCAACAGCAAAATGCTTTTTTATTTTCTAATTTTATGACCATAATTGTGTGTGTGTGTGTGTGTGTGTGTGTGTGTGTGTGTGTGTGTGTGCTTCTGTGAATATATGTCATGTATGAACAGATGCCTAAGGGGACCAGAAAATGCCATTGGATCCACTGGAGCTGAAAGGTATAGGCAGTTATGAACTGCCTTATATAGATTCTGGATTGCAAGTTTATCCCACTTTATACATCAAAGTATAAAATCATTTAAATATAGAGTCAGAAGGCCAGACAGCAATGTTGAGACCATATGTGGGTGATATAGTCATGAATTTACGGGGAAGAAATCTGTTGCAAGAATGGGAGGAACAGATTACCATTCCTTCAACTTCAGGAACAAGTCGTAAAATAAGAGATGTTCCTTATGAAAATGTTAAAACAATCTTATCAAGAACAGTCAAGGACTGACCAAATTATAATGGGACACAACAGAGCCTTGATATCCAACTTCATCTGGTTGAGACAATGATGACAAGAAACTAATGGCCTTACCATTAGTGTGGCTGACTAATCAATCTATTTGGATAAAACATTGGCATATGACAAAAAGAAAAATTATGAGCACTAGAACAGCTAGTCCAAGACAAGTTGGAGGCTCAACATAGAGAAGAATCTACCAGCACTTCTAATTCCCCTGTACTTGTCATTAGAAAGAAATCTGGCAAATGGTTGATGTTGACAGATCTGAGAGCAATTAATAAAATTATTTGGACTACAAGGTCTTTACAGCCAGGAATCTCGTTGCCTTCATTGTAATCTAAGGCACAGTCTATTAAAATGGTTGATTTTAAAAATTGCCTTTTCATAATCCCTTCACAAGGGCAAGATAGAGAAAGAATAATTTAACTGTGCAAATATTTACCAATCTTTGACAACCAAGAGGTACCAATGGAGGTGTATAACACAAGCAAGGTTGAACAATCCTATCTTATGGCAATATTTTGTACAGCAGACATTCAAAATAATCTAAAAACAATTTCTCAATCAACAATTTACCATTGTATGCATATTTTCTGGGTGATACAAATAGAGATACCTTAGAAAAAATGTTTTTTTGTTTGTTTGTTTTTTTTATTGGCAGAGAGGGGCTGAAGATTTTGCTCAGCAGTTCAGAGTAGAAACTTCTTCGACAGGTCCTGAAGTCAATTCCTAACAACCACATGGTGGCTCACAACCTTCTGTAATTGGATCTATCCTTCTCCTGGTGTGTCTGACGACAGTGACAGAATTCTCATATAAACAAAAAATAAATAAATAATTCAAAAGAAAAAAACAAATGGTTGATGAATTAATGATAATTTTGTCAGGTTGGGGATTACAAATTGCTATTGAGAAACCACGAAGTAGAAGTTCTATTAATTATCTAAGATATAGGGTAAGTGTTCTAAAGATTCTACCATAGAAGCTACAAATCAGGAAAGACCAATAAAGAGCTCTTAATGATTTCCAAACTTGTTGGGAAATATTAATTGGCTAAGACCCACAATTGGATTAAACACTCAAAAGATAAGTAATTTATTTCAAACCTAACAAGGGGATAAAAATTTAAATATCCCAAGAAAATTATCAGATGAGACTGAGAGAGAACTGACTAAGGTAAAAAGAAACACAAAATGTGCATATAGATCATTTGGATTCAAAGATGGCTTATATTTTCATTATTTTGCTTTCTATTCATTCTCCTATAGAAATTCACATGCAAAGAGAAGATTATATCCTATAATAGATGTTTTTAGCATGCAAACAGATGAAGAAAATTTAGACCTATATAAAAAGGCTTCTGAATTGATTATAAAAAGAAAAAGATGAAACTTCATAATTAGCAGTAATAGATCCAGCAGACATTGTGAAAATATGGTACCATTTACTAATGCAGAAATTACCTCAATATGGACAGAAAATGAATATTGGAGAAGGGCTTGCAGTAATTTTTGGGAGAAACTAACAAGTACCACAAAAGAAAATGACTTCAGTTTACAGAAAGAATGAATTAGATTCCCCCTCAAATAGTAAAAGGGACATTGACTTCTGGATTTGTGCATTATACTCTGATGTAAATAAGTCAGGAAAAGCAGGTTAAAAATCAGAAAATATGAGTAAAATATTCAATGTCAATAGGATTTATAGTTTAAAATCAGAGTTGTATGTAATTTGTACGGTTTTATTGGTTTAACTGAATCTGTTAATAGAGTTACTGACTTTCAATAGGCAGAAAGAGTTGTTTTGCATATAGAAACTCCTGAACTTATTCAAGATGATTCACAATTAACTTCACTGTTTATTCTTCTAAAAGAAGTAATCAGAAATAGAAATCATCCATTGTATATCACACAAATCATAACACATACAGGTCTACCAGGGCCTCTAGCAAAGTGATAATGAAATTGATCAACTATTAATAATACATGTACTAGAAGCTTCAGAATTTTATAAGAAACACCATGTTAAAACCAAAGGTTTAAAAGGGAAAATTTCTCTCATTTGGCAATGAGCCAAGGAAATTATAAGAAAATGTTTTACCTGTTGTTTATGTAACCAATTCCAGCACCTGCAGGGAGTTACTGAAAAAGTAACCAAAGAAATAAAAGTTGGCAAATTGATGTGTTTCATTCTTCAGAATTTGGAAAATTAAAATACGTGTGCAATACCATAGACACATATTCAAAATTTCAATGGGCAACAGTTTTAAGTTCTGAAAACACTGATTCTGTAATTACACATTTATTGGAACTTATGGCAATTATGGGAATACTTATACAATTTAAGTATGACAATGCTCCAGCATATGTCTCCAACAAAATGAAGCAATTCTGCATATTATAATTTAAAGAATATTACAAGTATACCATACAATCCTACAGGACAAGCAATTATAGAGACATCCAAGCATACTTGAAAAGAGATGTTTAACAAACCAAAAAGGGATAACAAAGACCCTTCGAGATAGTTTACACAGTGCATTCTTAACTGTAATTTTTTAATGCTAATGATAAAAAGCAAGTCCTCCTGAGAGACATTGGATTGCAGAAAATACAACTGAGCTGTTGTAATACAGCCTGTTTATAATAAGAATATACTAACTTCTTAACTGAGAGATGAAAACTTGCTATATAGGGAAGAATTTTTTCCCTTGTTACAACAAGAGGAGAAAAGTTATGGATCCTATCCAAATCATATTTGACCACGATAGACCCCCTGATGAGCTGCAGAAATGAAAGAAATCAGGAAGAACAACAAAACATGTAAAATATTATTGATATTTTATTGCCATTTGGCTATACAATCCAAACTTGCTTATAAAAGAAAGACAGTTATCTTACCTGCTCATCCAGAGAATAGAAATTCATGTTTAGATAAATTGTGCACACTGCACATTCTATACACATGTTAATGCAGAAATGTATATTACCTATGAATGTTTATGTCTTGATAGAGAGAAACAACCCAGACACCAATGAAGTTAAATTTGCCTTGGCAAGATTCACCATCGAGGATGCTGGGAAGGATGATGTGACACTGAAACAAATTTATTACCACATCCTTTTCCATACTACCTCAGACTGTCTCCATGCTATTTCATCAAAAATCTGCATCCAGGACAATTTTAAAACAGCATCTAGGTTCTCCAGCATCACAGACTACTTCAGCAGTATTTCACTTAAGCTCGGCACTTTCACAGCACATAGAGTCTGGACAACAAATGTTACTTTCATCTAGATCTTTTGGACTGGCAATCATCCCAAGTTTCTTTGGGCTCCCAAAAGAAAATAACATCCCATTTCTAAAAAAAGAAAATGTGATGGGCGGTTTTTGGGCATTCAGTGTGAATTTGTAATGGTCTTGGCCAGGGAGGAACAATGCAAAGTAGGATAGATTCAGAGATTTCTTTCTCTGTTTTTTTTTTAATTTCATTTCTTCACTCCTATTTCTCTCCAATCTAATGTTAAGCTGAAAGGTGGAGGAAGAGATGAAGAGAAAAAGGTGGATATTGGAAAGGTAGGATGAAAGGGTAGATTATTCAATCTATTTTTACACCAAAAATATCAACAAAACAATTATTTTTACACTGATATGGACTTTTGAGCAAGTTTAAGTTTATATTGTGCTACAACATACTACAAACACGCACACACATCAACTCTTATTTAAGGTATTTTAGATATATAATACTTAAAAATGCAATGTTAAGTTATAATACTTTTGAAAGCTGATATTACAAACAGTTTAGAATAAATAAGAAATGCAGTTAATTGTTCGTCAATCAAATTTAAATTAAAATTAGACACTAGTTTAGTTAATCACAGAAATAGTTTTCCTAGGTTGAATAGATAGCAAATAATTAGAAACACATAACACTTGCCTATTCAGATATACTGTAGATAGAGAGATGGTCTTCAAGAATCCCAGATATCTACAGAATATGGCATTTAAAGTTGTTTTATTACTAAAAATCCCCCCTGTTTACTAAGGGACAGTTTTGTTCCTGGCAGCAACCCCACTCTACTTCAAAAAAGATGGCAAACATTGATGAACAGCAGAGTTTGCTTCAAATGTGGCAAGCTAGTCTTTGGGCAACAAACTCTCCCTGCTTCAACTAATGATAGCAAGCTGTCCATACTGGACAAATGAGTTGCAGAGAAACTGACTACTGAGCTTTCTCAAAATAGGATAAACAGTCCTTCATGTTTTCTGTGTCACAGAAAAGTCTGTCAGATATTCTTGTGCCAGAAAGCTGAAAATGGATGCCCCAGTGACTCAGAAAAAATTTGGGTAACTGTCTAGGCAACCAGGTTTCTCTGTTATTTCTATACTTTCGGAAGCTGCATACCCATACTTCCTGCATACTCAGGTAATATTTATTCTTAGGTCTTTGATGGGGTTGAAGACTATATAGTTATAGTATCATAATTAAACTTAAGTTATTTCTGATTTAAGAAAGTATTTCAAGGTCTAAAAAGGTATGCTTAGATTTATAAATGCAAGTTATGAAAATACAAAACTCCACTCACCTTGATGAGTTAGACATTGAAGTAATTTATCCAATGTTTCCAAATAGTAAAGGACTCGCTATTATAAATGTAATTCTTACCTGATGGTTTTCATAATTGTTCTTTTTGTAAATAGTTTATTTACGTTGGAGAAAGTCTTTTATTATACCAAAAATGGAGGATATTGGAGGTTAGTCTTCTGTACTGTATATTTAGATGTTGATTTCTGTGCCGAGACATTTGCCTACAGTCTGAAAAATGGCATGGCCAAGCATCTCTGGTCTTATCTTACATAAAGATTATGTTTCATTATCCCAGATTGGTCAATAAAGAGCTGATTCAGCTATAACTGGGTAGGAGAAATAGGAAGGTTGGAGTTCTGATCTCAGGCTGGTGTGTGAGGAAGAGAAAAATGAGAGAAAAAAGAAAGGAGATGACCATGAGGCAGAGAGACCATGTGGAGAGACCAGGAATATTTGCCATGAGATCATGATGAAAGAGCAGACATTACAACACATGTGGATCACAGTCAACCACAAAAGACTCAAACTGAAGGTAAAGAACCTGAAGCTGGAGAGTCAACAACTTAGAGGGTTAGAAAAATCTTAAAACTTGTCTAACCTAGGCTTATAGCTCGTTCACAAATTTAATTTATTTGTGTCAAATATTTGCGCTCTAAAATGGGAACAGATAAGATACTCAGGCATAAACTACAGTCTATATTCTAGCCCTTATATTTATTTATTTTATTTATGATAAATTTGAACTCGTCATCTGCCTGCTAGTATTATAATTGAATGTCACCACACTCAGACAAAGAATATTTAAAATTTGTTTATTTAATGCAGTAAATGTGTGTATTATAACAAAATATAGAGGTTAACTCACAATCTGGGTGAACTGGTTTTCTGTTTCCCCTATGTAGGTCCTGGGTATGAAACTCAAGTCATCAGGCCAGGTGCTAAGCACCTTTACCCACTGAATCATCTCACTGGACCCTAACAAAAAGCTTTTTATTGTAAGAAAGGAGGTCCTTGTTCACTATTCTTCCCCTTCAAATCCTTTATTGAATGTCAATATATTTATTATTTATAAGATTTATCTATTCAAAATATATGGTTTATATGAATAAATATAATTTAAGAATATATCCAAGCCTATAAATAAAGCATGAACACTGGTCTTCAATTTTAATTTCTAATCCCGTTTTTCTGATCAAGTCATTTCTTATCTACAATGTTTCTATTCTTTTTTTTTATTCGTACACACTATTTTTGTTCAAGCTTAGGCCTGTATTTTTCTGAATTCACCCAAGTGTAACTTGAAAATACTCAAGAAAAGTGAATCTGTACTGAACAGGTACAATGTCTTCTTGTTTTATTCCCTCAGCAATATAAAAGTATGTTAAAAGTTTATTCTTTTAGGTAGTATCAGCACTGGTACATGATACAAGAATATACAGTGATGTGTTTCCCTTCAGACTACAGCAATGACATTCCCGCAAGACATACAGGTGCAGTAGTGGGTGTATTAAATGAAAATTATCCTCTTAAGCCCAGAAGAAGTGGCACTAGTAGGAACCATGGCCTCATGGAAATAGATGTAGCCTGGTTGAAGGAAGTGTGTCATTATGGGAGGGAGAACTTTGAGGTTTCAGATGCTCAGGCCAGGACTATGTCACTCTCTCTTCTTGTTGCCTGCAGATCCAGATGTAGAACTCTCGGCTACCTCTATAGAACCAAGTCTGCCTGTATGCAATGCTTCCCACTATTATGATAATGGATTCAACCTCTGAAAGTGTAAGTAATCCTCGATTAAATGTTTCCTTTATAAGAGTTGTCATGGTGTCTCTTCAAGGTGAAAACATAATTAAGAACAAATGTTATGGGAGTAACTGACCACATTTTTATTGGTTTAAAGCTGACTCAATAAGTTAGAACCCATACATGACATTGCTAACATGGCCATGAACCTGACACAAACTAGGTCATGACCCTAGGGAAAAAACCTAGCACTATTTTCTTGTTAAAGCACAGGTTTTCATCCTGTTGGTCATGGCTCCCAAAGGCCATTGGACAATACATATATTTACATTATGATTCATTACAGTAGCAAAATTTGAGTAATGAATAGCAACAAAAATATTTTTATAGTTTGGGGTCAACACAACATGAGGAACTGTATTCAAGTATCACAGCATTTGGAAGATTAAGAACTACTGTGCTTAAGGAACATAGGGATAAAATGACTCTAGATGACATACTGCTCTATCTGTATATTAGTGCCTTGAGCAACCCTCATCAGAGAAGCTTCTCTTTGGAGTACATGGGAATTAAAACAGAGACCACAATGGACGAAGTACAGATAGTAAGAGATTTTTAATGCATGCAACCCTAAGTGAGATATCTTTATCAAACTCCTCCTCTTGGGGCTTAGAAATAGATATAGACCTAGAGATAGAAAATGAAATGCACATGTAGATGACTGAATAAATATTGTACTCCAGACTGTTGTATAAACTAGCTCACAAAACTGTGACAATATACACAAGACCTACACAGGTTCAAACCAAACAAAAACCCAGAATTGAGGAGGGAAAGTGGGCCCAAAGTGCCACTCCTAAACAAGAAGCATTTGATACTCGCTGGGAAAGGGGAAAAAAAGGAAAACCAGTTTTCTCACAGAATGTCATTATGTATGTATGTATGTATGTATGTATGTATGTATGTATATGTATGTATGAATGTATGAATGTACATATATACATCAAACGGTCCAACACAAAAGATACTTTTTGACTTAGGATTTTTTTTTTGTTTTCTTCCTAACTTTCACTCTTTTATTTTAGTTTTGAGTATTTGTTTGTTTTGTGGATTTTTTTTCAGAGGGGCAGAGAGAGAGAGAGAAAAAGAGAGAGAAGGAGAGAGAGAGAGAGAGAGAGAGAGAGAGAGAGAGAGAGAGAGAGAGAGAGAAAGGAAGAGAGAGAAGAATGGATCTGGGTGAAGTTGGGGTGGGTAAAATGATGACAAAAATACTGTATAAAAGTTTAAATCATTTTGCACAATATGGGAAAATGTGAATAGTTTATATGTAAATACAGTACTTTGCCACTTTCTGCAATGGTTTCTTGTATGCATCCATTCGGTAATAATTAGTGTTGTTCCTGGTCCTTGCTGTTTTGGAATGCGAGTTATCTAATCTGTTCTGGCTTCTGTAACAGTATACTATATTAACTGAGTTTCTGTAACTTTTTTCTATTCATATTTATGTGAATTCTAATATAAAGCGTTCAATGGATTGAGTTTCTAGAACTATGGATCTCCATGTTCCTAATGCTCTATCCTATTAATACAGCTCCTTATGTTGTGGTAACATCTAACCATGGCGTTATTTTTGTTCCTTCCTCATAACTGTAATTTTGCTACTGTCATAAATCATAATGTAAATATCTCAGTTTTTCAATGATCTTAAGTGATTCTAAGATGCTATGAATGAGATGTTTTATCCCCAAATTTCTTAACCCTTTGTCTAAAGGGAGCCATTTTCTAGTTTATAACTGAATGACTTTTTTCTACTGTCCTCACAGGATAGTAGGTTTGAAGAATCTTTCGGTAACCCTTCATAAATGTGTTAATTTCCTCTATGAAAGCTCTATCCAGATGAACTAGTTTCCCTTCTAAGAGCCTATTGGCATCTCATTGTCTTGATGATAAGGATTGCTTAGAGGATACAAATATTCAGGTTAAAAATTTAGCTTGTTGAATTAACATTATTTAATATACAAAGGATCATACCATATATTTTGTTCAGCTACACTTTTATTTCTCTTCTGTTATTGTTCAAATGAGAGAATATGCTATAAATACTTATATAGCCATGATGGAAATCAATATGGTGGATCTTCAGAAACATGGGGCTCAATCTACATCAAGAGCCAGCTATACCACTCCAGGGCATATACCCCAAGGAAACTTCATCTGACCACAGGACACTTGCTCAACCAGGCTCATTGCTGCTCTATTCATATTAGTCAGAAATTGGAAATAACCTCGATGTCCCTCAACAAAAGGAAAATGTGTTACATTTACATAGTTGAGTATTATTCAACTGTTAAGAAAGTTACCTCATCGCCCTGGTATTGTGGCTGGGGGTAGCAGCAGGTGCCACTATTATAAACAAATATGTAATGGAAAAGTTGGAAAGATATACAAACTGAGTGGTGCAGGCACCATGGAAAGAGGCAGAACTGGAGATATGATGGTGGTAACAGATAAGTCCCATATTTGAGACATGGGAAGATTGGGAGGTAAGCATGATCAGACTGTATGATATGGTATGCCCAAATAATCAATAAAAAATGAGGGAAAATGGTGCAATTTTCAGGCAAATAAAACTAGAATGCTGAATGAGGCAACCCAGAAAGATAAACATGATACCCATTCTCTTAAATCTGAATATTAGTCATTAAATAAAGGTTAATCAAGCTATAATCCATAGAGTCAGAGAGGTTAGGTTGAATGGAAGGGACTGTGGATGGGTGCGTGGAGTGTGGTTATCCCTGCAAGGAAGAAATAGAATATAATTTTATGGGTGGCCTGAGGGCATATGCAGAGAGGAATGGGAGGAGGGGAGGGAAGAGGAGATGAGGTTGATGTAGCACATGCAGAGAAAGAAGCTAGAATAGAGGGACATTTTAAGGGCGGTAGGAAAATCCAGACAGTGGAAACTTCCTAAAGTATATGAAGGCTCTAAATAATGAGGAAGACAGAGTCCCAAATGTCCACCTCTTGTCACCAAATAACAATTACCGTGCCCTCCAATGCTGTGATTGAGTTACATCCAAATGAGTTGTTTGACAAAGGGGTCCCGTGGAAATTCCCCAAACAACACAGGCTGTTGCCAAGACAACCGGTCGCTCTTCCAAAATGGACAGCAAAGCCCCATTGCAAAAAGACAGGACCTACACAACTCATAGATAATGGAGCAGTCAATCTGTTGCCTACAAACAGCCTTAAGTCCTGTTTTCTAGGGCCTTTGGTGTTGGAATGTACTCTGCACACTACCAAAATATAAACATAAACAAACCAGCCACCAAATTGTTGATCTACCAACAACTGTCCTTCCTACAAATATACTAGCTCAATGGTGACTCAGAGCTTGTGGGGTTAACCAATGAACGTCTGTTTGACTCTAGACCCCAGTCCAAATGATGGAACACAGACCCACCACTGCTTAGGTGAAAAAGAAGCAGTAACTAGGTAGTGCAATGACCTAGGGGGAAAATGAACACTACTGGCCTTAAAAAAAGTAACAATAAAACAACTCCTAATGATATTCTGTTATACTCAAAGATCAGTGCCTTCTTCAGCCATCATCAGAAAAGCTTTCTCCTGGAGCACATGGGAAGAAATACAGAGATCCAGAGGCAGATATTAGGCAGATAAAGAGACCTTGGAACAAACCCCACTAAATGGAATGAATTCATCAAGTTCCTTCACTCAGGGCTCAGAGAACCCCACAAAATATGACACAAAATTAATGTAAGAACCAGAAAGAATAGAGCCAGGAAAACA
Source organism: Rattus norvegicus (assembly GCF_021556685.1). Classification (NCBI taxonomy): domain Eukaryota; kingdom Metazoa; phylum Chordata; class Mammalia; order Rodentia; family Muridae; genus Rattus; species Rattus norvegicus. The sequence goes on along the minus strand of NC_141535.1, from coordinate 109,396,704 downwards.
AGGCCCTAAAATCAACTAAACAAAGCTCATTTGAACTCAGGGACTAAAGCAGGAAGTCTGGGGTCTACACAGGTCTGTAAATAGGCCATAGGCCCTTTGGCTCTAGAGTATAGCTTTTAGTTTAGTATTTTATGGCAGTGTGACTGTGTGGGTCTCTTTGTGCCTACTCTTGGGGCTCTTTTCCTTCTGTTGGTTGGCCTTGTAGAACATCAATGTGATGGTTTTCTTTTTGTGTTTTTTCCCATATTTTATTTTATCCTATTTGTTTGTTACCTCATAGAAGCCTGTCCTTTTCTAATGAATTACTAAAGGGAAATAAATGTGGGTGTGGGAAGTAGTTGGAGGAAATGAGAAGAGTAGAAGAAGAGGAGAGTATAATTAGGAAATGTAAGAGAAAAGATTCTACTTTCCACAAAAGGGAGAATAACTAAAATTAGTACTTGTTTTATGGTCCAGCATATTCCTTATGCTCGTAAATGTTCATGTATGCATAGAAGACCTGGAACGCAACAAGGCCTCCTGTTGTATAAGTGTGTAAGTGTCAGTTTGCGTCATGTACCATATTGTGCACTAACACTTTCATTGCTTGTTCTATCCATTACTGAATAAAGTATTAAGGTTTCCAACTTTAGGGTATTATCATTTTTTCCCTTTTTGGAAGTATCCTCTGCATATTCCCTCCACACAACATAAATGATTGCTGTGGAGTTTATTCACTTCAGGGTTGTTTATCTTCTTGACGAATTGACCATTTTGTGATTATAAAGCAATCCTGTATCTGGTGTTGTTCTTGGTCTGGAAGTCCGTTTTGTCTGACGTTGATGTAGTACACCTGCATTTATATGTTCATCTGCTCAGCATTCCAGGGCTGTGTCCTCCATCCTTTCTGAATCTCTCTTTTGTCTTTGTATTTTCAGTAGGTCACTTTGGGGTTGCAGGTAGTGTGGGTTTACATTTTATGCAGTTTGATAAACTGAACTTAAAGTATTGATATAATTGATACATTGTCTGCCTCTGTGTTATTTACTATGTGTTTGCTGAGCTTTCCTTTGTTCTTTTTTCTGTCTTCTATTGGGGTTATCACAATGTTTCCCTTCCGACACGGTCTCTTCTATTCCCTGTTGGGATAGTTCAGGGCATCACTACTGTAGCTGTTTACTTTTGGCCTATTTCCTCTGTGAGTTTCTCAACATTCTAAACATTACAATATGTCATTTCTAGTTTTGCTTATATACTCAATGAGTGAGTCTATGAAATTTTTAGAGACATCTGTATTTACAGATTATATATATGTATATGTATATATATGGAGAGAGAGAGAGAGAGAGAGAGAGAGAGAGAGAGAGAGAGTCATTATTTTATGCACGAGACAGGGCTGAAGGCTTCTTATTAGCATGTTTTGTATGAAATTCTGCCATGAACAAACTCTTTTCTCTTCCATTTCTCTGAAAACATTTTATTTGGCTTTCATTTTAAAAGCATATCCTGTTCAAACTGGAATTCTGGGTGAGACTTCCTCTGATGTCCACGAGGGAATACGCTAGTCTAGAAGTAGCTTCTGCTGTCAAAGGAAATAGAAATTTATAGGCAACAACTATTTTCAGAATGTGGGCAATAAACTGCATAGGATTCCTTCCTAAGGGGAAAAGTAAAAACAATTGATGAGAGTCTCCGTTCTCACTTTGGCTTTCAACAGCAATCATTCTTGGATTTTCAACAGAGCCAAGAGGAGTCTCTCATGGAGGATACAGAAAATAGATTGGAGACTGGGCTGTTAAGGGTTCAGAGTATGGAGTTTTTAAAGTCTACACAATTTCCTTTCTTGCAAGGTTCAAAATTTCCCATTCTCCATTCACTTTGGTTATCCCAAGAAAAAAAATTCAGTTTAACATTCTCCCAAATTTTTCATTATGACTAATAAGGGGATAAATCCTGTGCTCTTTATAAAATTATAAACCAAAATTCTTATGAGAGATTCCTAAAATATTTATTGTTTATCTGTATGTGTGTATGCATAAATATACATATATATACATACACACACACACACACACACACACACACAAACACACACACATACTCTATATGCATGCAGGTGTCTATGAAACCAGAACACAGTGCTAGGTCCCCTGGAACTATATATATATATATATATATATATATATATATATATATATATATATATATATATATAGTGTCTGTGTGTATACACATATACAAATAAGTACATTTATACATATATACATATGTATATGAGTAAATTCTGTATACACACTCATATATAAAGAGTTAAAATGGAGTTGTCCTGTAACAGGACACCAATGACTTTACTAGACTTCAGTTTGATTATTTTAAGTGGAATTGAAGAGATTTTTCAATAGCCTCCTTATAATTTTCCCAAAAGTCTACCTACCTGCCTAGACTTCCATATTTAATAACAGTAGATTGTTCTCCAGATGTTGGAATCCATGCCATTCATAGTACTATACTATATTTTCTTTTAAACATGTTATTTGTGCATATTTGTGTACAGTGTATGTGTTTGTGTGTATGATTGTATGTGTAAGCACATGTGTACACGTGTATATTATGATGTGTTTGCTCTGGCATCTGTACCAATGGAGCACGGGTGGTCATATTTCTCCTTCCACATTTAAAAGGTGGCTAGAACAGACCCCCTACAGGCTTGCTTAGTCCTCACCTTTATATGATGAACATGTGTTCATCTACAATGTGTCTTTTTTATTAATCATTCAAAATAATGCTTTTATTAGTTTTTTTATTTTTCAGAATATAGTATAATTAAGTAATTTTCTCTTTCTCTCATCAACCTCTTTTACACATCCCTAATTTAATTTATGGCCATATATATATATATATATATATATATATATATATATACATATATATATATGTATATATATATATGTTTTGTGTGTATATATGTGTGTGTATATGTGTGTGTGTTCCTAAGTATATAAATGCATAAATAATTCGGTGCATATAATTCTATATACATACTTCAGGTCTGACTACTTACTATTGGATAACCAACTCACCAGTTGGCTCATTTTGAGGAAACCTAGCTCTCCCCCCTCAGAATTATTTAGTTGCCAATAACTCTTTGCTTAGGGATGAAGCTTTGGAAACTCCCTCTTCATCAGCATTTCTAATTATGTCAGCCTTTTTCAGGTCATGTGTAGGCATCTGAGTTGGGAATGCATCATGTGTGTAGCTTCTCTGATTTTCCTTAGAAGCTTTGCTTGGCAACAGATAGCACCACTACTGAAAATCATGACTCGTCACAGTGCAGTTCCAGAACCCAGTCCCAGCTCATACATCTATGGAATCATCTTCTTAATCTCACCAATTTAAAAAAATGTGGTTTTCTCTTGTTCTATTGTATTAATACTAAACTAGTCCTGAGTTCAAATCTAGACACAGTGAGGTCTTGGCCAGTATGAGCTACAGACCTAAACTTTACCTCAGAATGACAATAGCAAGAAGCCCTCATTGCTTTCCTCCAGCTTGGCCTTAGTGCTTTCTGTTACTTACTCAGTCTAGTTCTCCTGATATGGCCAGAATACTTTTGCACACTGCTAACAAACTTTTTCTGCATCTTTGTTAGAACCCCATATCAATCATTCCTTCATGCAAAGTAGTAGTAGTATGTTTTTCTAGCTGGATTTGTGCGTCAACTTAACAGAAGCTGAAGTTATCACAGAGAAAGGAGCCTCAGTTGAGGAAATGCCTCCATGAGATCCCAGCTGTAAGGCATTTTCTCAACTGATGATCAAGGAACAAGGATCCAGCCCATTGTGGGTGATGCCGTCCCTGGGCTGGGGGTCTTGGGTTCTATAAGACAGCAAGCTGAGCAAGCCAGTAAGAAACATCCCTCCATGGCCTCTGCATCAGCTCCTGCTTTCTGACCTGCTTGAGTTCCAGCCCTGACTTCCTTTGGTGATGAGCAGCATGGAAATAAGCTGAATAAACCCTTTCTTCCCCAACTTGTTTCTTGGTCATGACGCTTGTGCAGGAATAGGAACCCTGACTAAGACATGCATCCTCTTCCATCATGCCCTGGCATGCCACTGTGCTTTCTTTCTTCTCCTTGATATAGGAAGCAAGGGATTCTTAGAAAGACTGCCATTGTTAGTTACTCTCCTTATACAACAGTAGTACCTATGTGTCTTCAACATCTCTC